>NC_034603.1:4906477-4936477 GCF_900095145.1 Mus pahari | reverse complement strand
CTGAGAGCATTTTTAAGAAATAATACACAGTGTATTATATGGGTATTTTGATTTTGCCTTATCAGATGGGGGATGGCATTTTAAAAACCTAAAGTGCAAGGTCTCCTTTAGAAGGAGAATATGAACATGATTGATTCTGGATGAATAAGTTCATATATTGGCAATGCCAAAAACATATTATTTCCCAAAACAAGAAATAACAGCAACTAGATATGGTGGAACATACCTGAAATACCAGTTCTTGTGAGACTGAAACAGAAAGATCACAAGTTTAGGGCTAACCTGGGCTATGTAGTGAGTTATAGGTTTGCTTGTAACTCATAGCAAACCCCTGTATTGAGAGCATGAGAAGGAGGAAAGTAAGAGAGAAAGAGAGAGAGAGAGAGAGAGAGAGAGAGAGAGAGAGAGAGAGAGAGAGGAGGCAGCATCTCTCCCTCTAAACAGTCCCAGACATCTACTCTGCTAGTGACACATGCTCATAGCCAGCTGTCATTTGTCCCTATATATGCAGTAAACACAGCATGCACTTTTACACGTGCCAGATAGCAAGCACTGTACATAGCACATAACTCTTTCATAAGCGTCTTTTATGTATTTAAATCTCATTTCAAACTTATATACAGATATCTGCCACCCCACTGTGTGGAGCCAATTTGAAGGTATCAAAGGCTTGTATCACCCAGATTCAGTTCCCCCAACCATAAGGATTCCATTCTTAAGTGACTGTAACTAGTTTAAGTAATATTATGAGCATCTATAAGAATGAATCACTAAAATTCACTCTCCTGGGGGAAGAAAAAGTCACTGTTTTCCCCATAGCTCAAACAATTTGGAACTGACTTCCATAAATGGTATCTTCCTGGAAATATCCAAATGGAATTCTCTTAATACTGAAAAATTATTTTTTCCCCAAGAAAGGGATCTTTTTAGAGAGTTTTATGGAACATTGTGATTTCTAATCAATTCATAGTCCTTAGGTCTGACTCCCTCAGGACTAGAGAGTTTATGAAACACAGATCCTTTAATTGATGCCATATTTAAAGTCAATATATTATCAATAATAAAACTTATAGGAGCATCATTTTGTGCTTAAATAAGAAGGCACCAAACATTAATAGTAGAGCTCGAACTCCTATGTAGAGAGACTCCAAAAGTGAACATCTCATGACTAAAGGACCAAAGGCTTGCAAATTTCCATCTTGAGATTAAGCAAGGAGACATGACAAAAAAATATCCTCTGAGGATTTGAGCCACTGAGTGACACAAAGACACATAAAGATTAAATCATTGCCAGAACGGCTCCCAAACGTTACAAGTAACAGAATTTTAAGAAATCTCCAGTTGACTGACTGTGTCTCGCCCCACAAGATGATATAGAAGCATTGCCTTGGTGTGAACCAGCAAGCCCAATTTCAAGGGATGGAAAAGGGCAGTCTCTCGAAAATGAGAATACAACCATTCCACACTTTCCTGGCCCACAGGTCAACAGCTGATCCCTCTACACAAGTCCCATTTCCCAACCTCACCTGGATTACACCAAGCTCTGTACACGCCGTGCAAACCTTCCCTAAAGCCCCCTGAAGAAACCAGTCTGTTAAGACCTGTCTATCTACCATGCAAACTGGACAGACATCTAAGCTTTGACATGCCCATAATTAAAATCTCTATCCTCAGTAACTGCTCCTAGCAGGTTGCCCTTGCTTTGACTTGATGTAATTCCATCTGATACGTAGCCACTCAGGTCTTGAGGGCAGTCGAGGACTCAGACTGTGAAACATACAGGGACAATAACACATGGAATCTACTATTACCTTTCCCAGCACGCAGTCTTGGGGAGGACCATTGTCAAGGCTGATAACACCGACCTATCCACACTACTCAGGACCACCAGTGCGGAGGCAGCGCTCTGATCTGCCATCCACCCACCTTCACCTCTGGCACTCTGCACCTACGCTGACTCCCTCAAGAGGTGTATGCTCAGAGAGAAAAACTAAGTTTAAACTCAGCCTAAGTGAAATGTAATTAGGAAGGTGACTCATATCAGAGTTTCACCGGTTCTCTTTTTAATCTTTCGTTCCCTTTTGGCAATCAAGGACTTGTGAGGTTAGAGCGAGCCTTTCTGCTTTCATACATGCAGAAGGCATCACATGTATTCCCTGACCCTGATGTGGATCAGTCAAGGTAGAAGGTTAGAAAGTACAGAATACAGAAAGTTGGATGGCACACCTTTCTGTCCGTGCAGACTCCATAGCTGACTCTTGCTAATGGTGCCTGAGGAACTCCCCTGGTTCTCTTGTATCTTCTTGACATCTCAAGACCTGGTATTCAAAAGATAAAAGCTCCTGTTTGTGGCTGCCAAGAAACCACTTGAATGGCTTGGGCACCTTCATTTGCTTGTGTGGGTAGGAGTTAGTGCCTTGGTGGCCCATCCTTCATGAGTGGCCATTGTTTCTCTTCTTGTTGCAGTTGATTGCTTGGATCCTACCTGCTCCAGCCATGGTGTCTGTGTGAATGGAGAGTGTCTATGCAGCCCCGGCTGGGGTGGTCTCAACTGTGAGCTGGCGAGGGTCCAGTGCCCAGACCAGTGTAGTGGCCATGGCACTTACCTCCCTGACTCTGGCCTCTGCAGCTGTGATCCGAACTGGATGGGTCCCGACTGCTCTGTTGGTAAGCCAAGAGACCCTCTCCTCAGTGTCTCACACTCAACCCTTGTGTTCCGTCCCATTCGGGGTGGATGGAAATCTCGTTGTTGCCCTCCGCTTGGGCTAAAATGGACTTTGGTCAGTCTTATGGTACCTTTCTCACTCTTGTCTCCTTAGCTTTGGAGTTTGTGATCTTTGGGAATGAAAAGAACAATCAAACGGTTGTGTTGGTTCCTGTCCCTCTCTGGTTCCATCGCCACAAATGGATGGCAGGCCCAGGAGGGATACTTCTGCTTGTGTTATAGGTTTTCTTATGTACACTCCCTAAAGGTAGCAGAAAACAAAAACAGAACAATTCAGCCCGAGACAAACAGAATAGAGCGTCCTATAAAACAGAAAAGAGGCTCCCTCGGGGTGTTGTGTGAACATGTTATAAAGCTCCACAGTTCTCCGGTGACAGGAAAATAATGAAGTTATGCTGTACGCTTTATTTTCCTAAAATTAAGAGTATGTGTCTTACTTCCCAAGTGACCTTAAAAAAAAAAAAAAAAAAACCAAAAACCAAAACCAAACCTCATGGTCTGAGGCTGAAGACAGCTACAGTGTACTTACACATAATAAATAAATAAATCAAAAAAAAAAAAAAAAAAAAAAAATGGAACAGTTCAACAGTTCAAGCCAGTCCCAACCTTCCCAAGAAAGGTTCTGTTCACTGCTGAGTGTCTATCCAAGCAAAGCCACCTTCGTGTCGCCCCCTTCACTGGGGTGCTCAGACAGCTGTCAGATTGCCATGGCAATCAGAAAGGGAAGAGATGTGTGAAGCTTTGCCAACAATGAGGAAAGTAATGAATTTTTATTCCAAAAAGAAAAGGGAAGGAGTCGGCCCAGTCGCCTCTGGCTTCATCTGCTGGCAGTCCTGGCAAAGTTCTGCAGAGGGCGGGGGAAGACGCAGAGTCCCAGCCCCAAGTCCCAACCGTACTGCAGACGTGATGTGACTTTGAGCGACTCACTGTCCATCCTGGTGTGGTTTCCCCTCCCCCGGCATGACGAGCCATGACTCCCTCAGTGGGCTGTTGTAAGGATGAATGTCTGGCACGTGCTTGTCCTCGCGTGATGGGTTTGGAACGCCAGAGTGAATATCTGTCTGTCTGTCTCCTCCCCACCTCCCCCACAAAAGACTTTGAGCTCCTTTGAGAAAGAGGCCGTGCAAGTACAGTATAATTCACAGTGGTTATGTTTGCTGTAGTAGAGTGGCGATCTGGGGAAACCTGTGTGTCTGTAGGCACTGTGAGGATGGGGCGACAGGGACCCCATCAGGCTTCAGTGGCTTGGTCAGTTCAGGCTCTCAATGAACCCTAGCTGAATAGAGAGTCAGAATCTATCAGTTCTTTTGCTTGGGGTGTACCCCCCAGTCAGCCTTGCCAAACAGGAGCCACTGGCTGACCTCCTCTGAGATGGTCTCAGAATCCAGAAGAGCTGTTGTCACACTCCAGTGAGTTTCCAGACCACCCGGAGGACTTGTTAAAGTGAATCGGTGAGCCCAGCTCCCACATCTAATTGATCCAACCTGGGTGCAAGAATTTGCATTTCTTTCCATTTATAACAAGTTCCCAGGTGATGGTGATGCTGCTGGCCCAGGAGCCACAGGTTGAGGAGCACTGCTCTAGAAGAGGAAAACAAAATAAGTGTAAAGTAGCAAAATTACTACCCAACCAGCAGAGAGACAAAAACACTATGGCTGCTGGGCCTCAGGGCCAGTACTGAAGGAGCCATGTGCGTGGTCTGGCTTCCGTGAAGGACTTCACCCCCACTGTGGTGTTGAGCTGTAATCATTGTTTTTCTTCCAGAAGTGTGCTCAGTAGACTGTGGCACTCACGGCGTCTGCATCGGGGGAGCCTGCCGCTGTGAAGAGGGCTGGACAGGCGCAGCTTGTGACCAGCGCGTGTGCCACCCCCGCTGCATTGAGCACGGGACCTGTAAAGATGGCAAATGTGAATGCCGAGAGGGCTGGAATGGTGAACACTGCACCATTGGTAGGCAAACGGCAGGCACCGAAACAGGCACATATTGCTTTATTTTCATAAATCGTAGATCGATAGTGACGGTCGCGCATTGCAACTGGCTGTTCCCTCAGGGACACACGTGCCCTCCAATATCCCACTGCCTCTCCAAATCTCCGTGGGGCCAGGAAAGGGGGAAAGCAAGGTTCCAACATTGGAAAAGCCTTTCCCTTCTTTGCAGGATTGCCTTTTGGGGTGGAAAGAGACCCAATCAGATAATAAACGCTATCCAAAGCATTCATCCTGGGGAGGAAGCAATGCACACGCATGGGAAACTGTCAGTACCGCAGCTGCCAAGCACCTTGATGTTTCTGTGCCCTTGTTCCCTGTTCTCTCTGGCCGGATCCCTGGTGCTGTAACAGTGGGAAGCTGTTGTGGAGCACACACGCCATCCAGGTCCTCTGGCTAGCCAGGTATAGCTGCCATACTTCCAAGCACCTTCCTGCTCACTCAGCCCAGTGGCTAACTCCTGAGCTTCCCTGCCTCACAGGGCTCCACCCCTGGTCCCTCTTCATTCTCCACTCAGCTACCATTCATATATAAATCTCTTAAGCAGAAATTTATATATGTAAATTTGTAAGCTAGACATAGTGGCACATGCCTTTAATCCCAGCACTTGAGAGGCAGAAGCAGTTAAATTTCTGAGTTGGAGGCCACCCTGCTTTACAGAGTGGAGCTAGGACTACTCAGAGAAATCCTGTCTCAAACACCACCACCCCCATTTTTTTTTAAAAGATCTGTTCTTTGTTAAGAAGTAATCATTTTAAGGACCAGCATAGAGGCACACTCTATGATCCCAACATTTAAGAACCTGAAATAGGAGAAATCTTTAATTTGAGGTCAACCTGGACTATCTAACATGACCCCAAAATGTAATATATTCCCCAAAAATAATAAATAATGGTTTTAAGGATTTTTTATTTGTTTTTTTTAGGGGGGCTGTTTGTTTGTTTGGGAGTTTGGGGTTTTGTTATTTTGTGTTTGTTTTTCCATTTTTTGGCTCGAGAAAGCACAGACTGTTCTGAATGTAACTAACTAGCTCTTTGATGGATGATTGGAAGCCAATACTTTTTCTCTCAGGTGGTTAAGCAATCCACTCAACCATCTTTTTCTCCCTCCAGTTGTTGCTCTTGTCCCTTATATAAGTCTGTCGTGGAACCCTTCTGCACCAGGCTTGATGGCCTGCTAGCCTACAGAACCTTGGGGGGAGCTTCCAACCTAGCACCTGCTTTCCCAATTCAAATCATCTTTGAATCTAACCATAAGTTCGGAGGCCTATTCCAGTTCTAGCCCCCAAACCCCAAACTGTAGCTTGGCTATCTAGCACGAGATATAAGGAGGGGAACTGGCGCAGGGCTGGCTGTTGAGGTCAGACTCAGTTTCCCATGCTGTTCATTCGGGCAGTTAAGCAGAGATGATGTGAACTGACTCTGCAGCGGATCTCACTCCTTTCTATCTAATTGGCCATCTGAGGGGCAGCATGCCAATCAGGGCCAAGACTATGGCACTGGGACCCTGCTGGGACAGTCTGTTAGCAGTGAATTGTTATTGCAGTCTCTCAATGGCGCTCCAGGTCCTGCATCCCCTGCAGCTGCTCTCATCTCAACTCCCCGCAGAGGCTGGAGGGGGAGGGGACAGTTCACCAGACTTTCAGGGGAGAGATGTGCACAGCCCAAGACCAAGACAGTCCTGACAGAGGCTCCTATTCTTCTGGCATTTTTATGTACTTCTGCATGCCTGGGGTGGTTTAAATAAAATTTCCTCATCATCCCCCATATCTCTGTTGTCCCTATTGCCCCCCCCTCCAAAAGCTCTTGCCAGTCAATACCCATAAGGTAAATAATCCCACCATCTCTCAAGTCATATACTTCAACGATGGTTCTCCCTTTCTCTGTCTGAAGGTAAAGGGCGGTGATAGTGTCTCCAGAGTGAAGCCTGTGGGCTTTCACACCTGCTACATCCTTTTTTGTTGTTGTTGTTCTGGAAATAGTTCACAAGAGGAAAGTGCAGGTAGATCTATGGCAAGTGCTGGCCAACTCTAGCCAAAGGGATAAACCTGGCCAACTGCCAGGTTTTTCTATGGTTTGCTAGCAAAGAACTGATTCTGACAGTTTTTAAGCCTTGATAGAAATCCAGCACGCACACACACACACACACACACACACACACACACCAAAAAAAAAAAAAATAGTTTCTGACATTTTACCATTCTATGAAATTCAAATTTCAGTGTCCATACACAGACCATTGGTAGACAACAGCCATACCGGATCTTTGGCATCTCGTCAGGCGCTAGCTCTACTTCAGCACTGAGGAGTCATCATAGAGGACACAAAGCCCCCACAAAGCCAATTGGTATCTGGCCCTTTAAAGAAAAAAAAAAAAGTGACTGAACTCTAAATGAGAAAATCGCCTAAGTCCTGATGAAGAGAGAAGAGAGGTAAAAAGAAAGGCAGGTGGTGTCCCTCGTGAGGAAGAGACATCCACTGTGGCTCAATAGATCTTGGAGCCAAAGAAAAAGGGAAAGGATCCACAGAGTATATGTGAGGGAAGACCAAAAACAGGAGCTGTCTCTGGGGACTTTGAACAAGAAATGGACAGATGACAGCTTTGATCTCAGCAGAGGACAATGAGGTTGTGGCCAGCAGGAAAGCCAGGCACTTCAGTCAAGCAGGCCGTTGGGTGTAATGACCTGGCCAAGGGTGTCTCTGCTCCTTGAAGCATTCAGCTCAAGTCTCACATCTCTGGGATCTGACATCCATGAGTTCTTGAGCGATGTCAAGGAAGTGCCAGTTTATATGCCATATAAAGAATGATGAGGTGCTGGTGCAGGGAAGTCCCTGGCTTGAAATTAGGATGCCCAGTGGTGTTAGAGGCTCTTCTCAAAAATTGATAAGACTGCAGTAGCCAAAGTTTTTTCTTGGGAGAAATCAGGGCTCCCCAGATTTGTTAACAGCACCTGTGCTGTCTCTTTCTCTGTGTTTTCTCAAAGACAGCAAATGTCCCTTAGTTGGTGAGAGTCACTACTGGAAAGCTGGGGAGAAGTTCATCCATGCATAATTGCTTCTTAAGCTTTCCAGCCTTGGCCCCTTGGAGCTGCTTTCTGGAGTTTTAGTCTTTTAGTTTGAACAGACATCCTTGTCGTTTCACTTAAAGTAAATGCCACAATTTACAAGCCTAGAATCAGCCCTCGTCCACAGGGAGACTGACAGTCAGAGGGAAGAGAGGAACTTAGGTCCTTTCCACACAGAGCCTCAAATGCTATGTTTTGAAGATAGAAAATAAACAAGAAGGAAATGGCTCCAGTCAGTAAACAGTGGGGTAAGGCAGGATGCTGATGGCTGCCGTTGAGCAGGTTGCCTGTAGCCTGTTTTCAGAAGGTCACAGAGAGATGGTTTCAGGGGAGTCCTTGCAAATAGTCAACTGAACAATTCAAGCCAGCCCATATAGGTTGCATTTATTGTACTGAGGAAGCAATAAGATAGGGAGGGAAGAAAAGAAGAAGTTGCTGAAAGTTCAGACTTCAAAAGTCATTCAAGTAGAAGCCCCCGGGGGTCTCTCCATATTTGGTCAAATGCATTCCCAAAATTTGTAACCTAAGTATATTTATTTGAAAATTTAGCTTGTGTTTTATTACTTCAGATTTGAATAGAAGGTGCCATGTGTCAATGTTAACTGTAAAAGCTAAATTATCTGCCCAACAATGAGTCTTATGCTCACTCCTAACAAGTTAAATATAAGGACTGACTAAAATCTATAGAGCTGCATAGATAAGAATAGACTTTGAATCTAAATCGCCACACTTCATGTATATCTTCGGAATATATTAGCATTATTTGGGTAAGGTGCAGTTTATTCCTATGAATAAATCAGAAGGCATATTGTGTGGTTAGAAGAGGTTTATTCCTTAAATGTGATTTTAAAATGGATTTCTGTTCCTATAAACTGCCACCTGCCTATCACCTGCCACCACCCCTTATTAATATGAAGGACTTAACATAAGAAGGCCATCCATTGGCTATCGCAATGCAGCTTGGTGGAACTATAGAATTTTTATTAGGCCAAATCACTTGAACTATAGTAAACCCAGATAAGCATTTCTATAAAAAGGGGAATTGGGTGTTAGTGTGTTTGACTGACAGAATAGTTGGGAAAATACAAGAAGACACCAGCATTCATATTGCTAGGGAAATGAGGACAGTCATCTATGGATGGTACACTGCTGTGGTCCTCTGCTGGATGTGGATCTCGAACCTTGCCAAGCAACACAAAGTGACAGTCTAGGGACTCAGTCTACCAACAGTGATACGTTCCAAACCCAGTGATCTGCTTAGAACCTGTGCAGTGAACAGCATGTACAGAAGTTATTCCAACCTGTGTATTTTACCTCTGTGATCCTGACCTCTGATCATGTTTCAGAATCGTGACAGCTTGATTCTTAGGGCCACATGGGGCTAAGTGACCTAGCAGGTGCCACGTGTCAGAAGGGTTTTCTTTCGTCTATTGCACTGGGCCCTTCTATTTTTCCTCTTTAATTGGTTGGGGAGAGAAAAGGTTTCTTGAGATGTTAATAAGGATAATGAATCTTTACCCAAGGCAAAACCACCCAGGCGACAATGAGATGTGCTGATTAAGTGATTGTCATCAGAAGGACACAAGGTCACAGTTCAGGAGGGAGAAAGTCTCAGAACAATGAGGATCACACTAGAAGAGAGCCACCGTTAAAATTAGCTAGCTTCACACAAAGGCAGCTGCATCTGCATGTCAGCCCACCTTCCATCCAAGTGAGAGAAACTCACGTAGCCGTTATCCAGCCCCTTTTTAATGTAGCTATTATCCTTTGACATCTGTGCTTTTGTGACTCTAGTGAGTCAAATCTTCTTGAGATGAATCTAGCCTCTGTGGAGTCTTCCTCACTATCACACCCATGAAAGCAACTCAACCTCTGATTGGTTAATCAATCAAATCCTCCAAGTGTTCTTATTGGAACTATTGTCAGAATAGCTGTTGTTATTAACATCTTCTTCCTCCTCCTCCTCCTCCTCCTCCTCCTCCTCCTTCTCCTCCTCCTCCTTGTAAAAACCTGAACTTTTAGACCTTTTGCTATTATAGGTAAACTTTAAAAACAGTAATTTCTTCCCACAAAATGGCCAAATGTGAGCTGTCTACTGCACATTAGGGAATGTTACATGCCCAGACATTCTCTTTGACTCTGGATCTTGAAGTCTATCAGAGGTTTTCTATGCAAACCCAGAATAAGAAGGATGGGGCAGAAAAGTCAGGGATACATTTTTAAGTCACTGCAGAACTATAAAATAAAGTAACAAGCAGTAACAGCTTCACCCAGGATGAGATGCTCAACCTTGACACTGTTTACTTTCTTGTCCCAGCTGTCAAAGAAAGGCTTTCAGTACCAGTTGAAAAATAGACACAAAGGACACAAAATTCGTCCTGATTTGACCTGGTGTTCTAGAGTTTCAGCAAAAAACATTTCAGGAAGGGTTTCCCAGGTAATCTAGTACTACCCGTCCATGATGTGGCCTCTTATCAAGAAGGGAGGAGGGGAAGGATTCAGGGGAGTACAGAATCTCGTGTACCACCTTCTGAAAGTTTTAAAGGAAGTGACCAGTATATTAGCCCATACCTTGTAGTAGCAGGGACAGACCCATCAAAAATAGTGTGTATCTCTTACTAGCGGGGACATGATACAAGATCTACATTGTTAGGTAGCATTGTCGTTGCATGATAGAGTTCTTGTGCAAACTTAGACGATCTAGGTCTAAAGGTCATATTCAATATGACCTCCTAATGCAAATTTGGGAGCTATGGACAAACTATAGATATTGCTGACTACAAAATCTTGTTTATAGTGAACATTTTTAGTAAGTAGGAACATGCTTCACAATAACAAAAATGTGTGCAGTAAATATGTAAACCAGTAATGATGGCATTTGTTAGCAAGGATTTTATACATTATTATACATTTATTCCATTGACAGAATAGTGGGTTTGCTTTCTACAATGTCACCATAAACGTAAGACTCATGAGCATCTACGATGTCACTGAGTGAGAAGAAAAATGAAACTCTATTATAATCTATGGAACCACCATCATATATATAGTCTCTTGTCAACCAAGATTCATCACTGATGAAAGATCCAATACTTCACACAAATATCTGAAATATGGTTGGCAGCTCTCAGAGCATAAGCCCATGGAGGAGAGTTTCTAGCAGGAAAACTGCATGCCCGACAGCAAACACACATAAAATCTGTTGAAAAGGTCAAACTGTCCTGGTATGTACTCAGAACTCAGCAGCTAAGCTTTTACAGAGAATCAAGTCTATGACTCTTGGATCTTACCATGTACACTAAAGACTTTCTGTCTTCACTAACATCTCAAGACTTTGAAAGGAAAGAGAAAGCTGGCCCTACTGAGCTCACTGCCCAGGGACATTCATGGTAGACCTTACCCTCATCAATCAGTATCTCATACCTTATGGAATCATAGAAACTGCATTGGCCAGTGGAGGGGGACATTTGTATTCTAGGCTTAACGTTGACAAACATAGTCCATGCAACCTAGAACATGTCACAAAAAAAAAAAAAAAAAAAAAACTCATTTTTTTTCATACAGGAAATATTGTTATTTGACCATGTAGCTGCTTCCCAGGGCACTGTATCCAAACACGAGATGCTGTCCTTTGGATGGAGATGTACTTTGTTATACAATGCTGTTAAAAATAAGTATCAGGAAAATATAACTGCCACATCAAACCCCTGATTACATGGAAGTTATTGCTTAGGGATGTACTGATAGTAGGTAGCGATATTAGGCCTGAGTAAATTTAAAGAAAAATATTAAGTAAATAACAGATCAGATATTGCAAATATCACAAATGTACTGTGTGATTGACTGACTTTAGAGCACACTTGAGTGAGATGATCTCTAAGGGCCTATCTGTTTCCAGAGTTTATTGCATCTGTGGCAGGCTTCTGTGAGTGACCCACCCAAATGCAATCAAGCCCTTTTCTTTGCTGTAAGACAGGTTTTCAATGTATATTCCCATAACAAACACCGAAGACCTTACATTAATGGAGCAGACAGCGTGAGTATTGCCCCACTGGTGATGAATCATGGAAACTAGTGAAAGGTACTTTTGCTTAACAGTTCTTCGTTCATGGGCTTCCCTTGGTTCCTGTCTACCTTGGTGGATGGTGGAATGTTTTCTTGCCTACAATGAAAAGTCCCCCCCACATGCTTGAACTCAAATCTTGGCAGCTCTTCTAACTTTTATGTGCCTCCGTTTCACTGTACAATTGGGGCTTGCTAAATAGTACATCCCTTTCTTGGGCTGGATGAAAAATATACCTGGCACTGTGCCTAGCCTGATGTTAGAGCCTCGTGCACGTGAACTAATGTCGTTATGACAGCTCTGTCAGGTAGCACCATTATAACAGGAATGACACTGATTCTCCCATCGTTAACCCCATGCCTTCCACAAATCTGCCTCCAAAGCCATCAAGCAATTAATGACATATTACAGTAAACACGCCCTTCATCCATTCTCCAAACAAGGGTTTACTATGCAATTCATTCTCATAGTAAACCAGGAATCAAACCTATTCATCTTATCGTACAATCCAGCTATATATGCAATCAAATATTTGTGTTAATAGACCCATGTTGTACCTCGAGCCAAAGGTTCTCAAACTCTGAGACAGGTGTTCCCAGAGAACCAAGTAGTATGAGTTTATTTTAAGTCTGGGTCCTATTTTTATAATAAGTATCTTTCAAAGGAAGAAACTTGTTTGAGGTATCATTTAGAAATTGCTACTCCTGAATAGAAGACTATTCCACTCTTTGAAGCCAGTGTTTCTCTTACTGGAGACCACAGACACACCACTGGGGAGTGTAGTAGATTGTCATGGTCTGCAGTCAGGAGTCTGATCAGCAGGCGCTAGCTCAGTGGCAGGGCACGTGTCTAACAGGCCTGAAACCCAGGATTTTATTCCAGCATTATGAAAAGGGGAAAAAAGTGAGGGATCTTTCTTTTTGTGAGTGGAAGATGCCACAAGTCAGCATGGCTTAGAACAACGTACCTCAGTCTCCCTTTTATGTATTCCTTTCTATCCTTCACAACTATAGGTAGCACAATTTTACTTTCCCTGGTTCTGTAAATCAAGAATAATCCAGTAGTTCCAAATTTCACTCTACCCAGTAACAAGCATGCCCTCTAGGAAGATCAAAACTCCCGTTGATTCTCTGTCCCCCACTCAACCCGATAAACATCACAATTACCCTCCTTCCTAATTTGCTGCATTTTCCTGATTCCTTGGAGTGTGACCCAAGTGTAACATCTGGGGACTCTCTGCAGTTCCTTGGCTGGTCTCCTGAGTTATCAGAAGGATACCCCAGATGTTCATGTCAGAAACAGACTTTGCATTTCCTCCCAGGTTCCTTGCCCCGTGGGATTCAGTCTCAGCAACCCGTTCCCTTCAGGGCATTCTGTTTCCTAAGTTGTGTTTAGAGTGATGCCTTTTCACATTGTGTTGCTTGCAATGCAGTGGGTGTCACCAAGACATTTAAGAGACTGTAATGGGGCTGGAGAGATGGCTCAGCATTTTAGAGCATATACTGTTCTTCCAGAATGCCCACATTTGTTTCCTGGCATTCATATCGTATAGCTCACATCCTGCTGGAACTCCAGCTCCAGGGAAACCTGATATATCTAGTTTCTGAGGGCACTTACACTCACACATATGCCCCCCACCACACACACACACACACACACACACACACACACACAC
Source organism: Mus pahari (assembly GCF_900095145.1). Lineage (NCBI taxonomy): Eukaryota > Metazoa > Chordata > Mammalia > Rodentia > Muridae > Mus > Mus pahari. Next base: position 4,922,964 of record NC_034603.1, on the reverse strand, counting down.
ATGATTTAAATAGCTTTAAAAGGTTATCTTTTTTGCCTTTGGAAAATAGGGTACCACCGTCTGGAGCACATGACAGTGAAGAGTGTGATGTGCTCGTCCCCATCCTTTCAATCCCGTGCCTCTGTGAACCATCACAAACAGAGCTGCAGGAATGCCCATACCATAGGCTGGCCTGGAGGGTTTCCATTCGTGAATTTTGCAGCTAGGCAAAATTTTAAGTATTTCATCATAAACAGTCTCGAGATAATTAGAATGGATTAAATTACAAGAGAAAATTCATTTAGTTAATCTTTCTTCTAATTAAAAAAATAATCCATAGTTTAAGTAAAGTGTTTGTTTAAAAAAAAAAAAAAAAGCATATTTTCATTGTAATCAGGAAGAGAGGTCTGTTTGGTTCTCGGTGATAGGACTAGGCCTCTGCAGTGTAATTAAAAGCTACCGGGCAATGTTTCCCTGATTATTAAAACCCAAAGGGGAAGTCCAGACTTTTCTCCCAGCAATAACTAACGAATTCTCCAGACGGCCTCCACCCTGGACCACGATGGCATTGGTTTTGTTCTCAGCTCACTAGAGATGCAGTTGATTCCCCAGGCCCACAAGTATCAAGGGCAAAGGTCAGTCCAGCAGAGACTGACATACTGACATACTTTGCCAAGTGAGCTGGGATAGTAGTCAAACTGAGGCTGGTGGTAATAGAAACCTTTACAAACTGTAAGGGTGAGGAGGGGGAATCATTGGTCCACCTTAAACGTGTAGAGATAGACCCAAGTTGTCTGAATCCCACAAACCTACCTCACACAGTAGGAACTATTTACATCGGTTCCATCACCTGCCCAAGTCCATGGCTCATTCCAGCTGCTAAGTTCGAGTCCCGCTGATACCACCAGGGGTTTCTAAAGTTCCAGGGAAGCCACACATGCATGTATCTAACCTTTTCAGATCTCTTGATCTTGCTCCCTCCATAGAAACCAGTTGCCTATAATATCTTCTTCCAGCCCTGCTTCCGAGACTCCATGCTATGGACCACCAGGTGTCTGCAGCCCCAGCATACCCTTAGAGCCGCTATGAATTCCTGTTGCACGTAGTCAGTAAATATTCTCCAACCTTAGCAGCTGGCCCTAAGTTCCTTTGAGAGAATAACCCTTCATGTCTGCCTTCAAGGCGGTGGTTCCCTGGGACAACAAAAATCAGGAGCAAACTATGTCACTCCTGCGTCACAAGGTTTTATCCCAGGGTAGGTATAGAACCTATACCTATAAATAGGACCTTAGGGTCCTATTCATATACCTTCTGCAGTCATCCTCAGATGTGTCAAAGAACCTTTAAAAAAAAAAAAAGGCAGCGGGAAAGCCTTACACATTCTTTAAAACAGCAGTCTCTGAATGCCAGTTAGACTCAATGGAGAACCCCTCTCAACCCAACTTCCCTTCTTTTTGGGTTAATAGTTGCTTCTATTTTCAGCAAGAAAAAAATTGCATATGAGCATGTCCCTGAGATCTCTCTTTCATCCTAAGCACAGTGGGAAAGGAGTGGGGAAGCACCTGCACCTACTAGACCCCAAATTCTGAGCAGTTTCTGGACGGGTCTCTTAAGCTACTCATCCTAACATGCATCAGACCTAGCGCTATGGGGTTCAAATCACCCATCCCCTCAATGCCACTCTAAAGAAGGACAAGCTAACTCATATACCAAAAAAAAAAAAAAAAATCCATAAAAGTACTGTCTTAGAGAATTTCAAAAGCTAAGAATCTCTAGCTTAGCGGTAGCAATACTTAGTCACACTGGCAGCGATGCTGGTTAAAGCTCGGCCCAGGGGGAGGTCATCTATGTAAAAGCTGTATGCAGGCGATGGGCTCTGATAAGTGTGAATTGCATTTCTTTATTTTTGAAATTATGTTTTAACTTCAAAAGGGATTGCCAGACAGCCCCTGAGTAGGTGTCTAGAAATAATGCCAGGGGGTGGGGAGACTGGAAGATTATAAAATGATCACCTTGAAAGCACAGGGGAAATGTTTGTAAGTTAGCAAACCAGCCGTGCATCTAAAACACACTCTCTCCAGTAGTGTGAAAGGTAAACCGTGAGTTCTGCTTTCCAGAGAGTGTCCCAGGCGCCGGGCCCTGCGGTGGTTGTCAGTTCTCTGTGTGTATAAGCCCAGGCAGTCTACCTAGCACTGATCATTGTAGTTTCCCTGAACAGGAGAAGTGAGTGAAGATATTGGAGGGAATACGAGAAAGTGGTTCCTTTCCTATTAAACCAGAGAGCGCTGGCAGGCCACATGGCATCCCTTAAACACGTTGCTATCAAACTTCTTGCCATCCTTTAACTAGAAATTGAATTAACTTTTGATTTCCATATGAAGCCAAAAAGGATCCATATCCATTCATTCACTGACCTCCTCTATGTGGGTCTGATTTTTAAATAAATGCATTCATATCATAGAGAAAGGTAGCCCAGAAAACGGTTGACCCAGAATTAAACCATTTGCAATGCATCACACACACACACACACACACACACACACACATACACACACACACACACACACACACACACACACACACACACACACACGAGAAGCCACTGCAAACTGTCACTATCTCACACATTCAGTTTGTGGAATGTAACATCTTCCTCTCTGCTGTTAACACCCTTGAACAACACTTTACTATTGTTGTCATTTGTGAGTTCAGTGGTTGGGGAGATGTAGGAAGTGTGCCTAACTAACATGACCTTCAGAGAGCCCTGGCTCCAAAAATAGTTCCTGTCACTTGCCTCTTGGATGACTTTTGACAAGTCATGTGTTTTGAGTGAGCTTTGATTCTTCTCTTCTGTAGGGTGAGGATGGTAAGGGTCCCATCCTGCTGTTCTTCTGTAGGGTGAGGATGGTAAGGGTCCCATCCCGCTGTTCTTCTGTAGGGTGAGGTGGTAAGGGTCCCATCCTGCTCTTCAGGAGACTTAATCTGTGAAGTGGTTCTTGTTAGTCCATAAAATGTTAGCATAAAAATTATTGACACCATAGCTTCATGCTTTTATCTCAGTTTCCCATATATGTCTTCACGGAGTGCTGAGATCAGCAAAGATAGCAAACAGCTATGCAGGGATAAAGGCTCAGCATCCCATACAAAACAAGCCCCTAGAGCTAAACCTGAGGTGTCAACACGAATGTCTGCAGTCTTTTCCCAGTTCACCATCCCACCAGAAGCTCTCTGGGACGCAGAGTTCCCAATCCTAATAAATAGAACACACAGAGCAAAAGTAAATGAGCGGGAAGAGACAGGGATACATCAAGAGGCCCAGCACGGTTTGCAAGAACGTGAACGTAAACACTGACAAGAAGCCGTCCATGTGCCACGCACGCTGTGTCTGAGGTCCATATTTCCCAGGTCTAGTTGAGCTGAGTGTAATAAGTATATTCAACATTTATTGAGTTATCTTCAGTCCCATACAGGATGTGATACAGAGAGACATCCCTCTGGAATATCTCCAGGGTAACAAACATGGAGAATGCTTTCCGGGGAAGCAAGTGATAGACCATAGTCCTTGTCCTTTTGCCAACACAAGACTTGGCTTTCTTCTAACCCAAGGTCCCTTTCCTGGCATTTCTGACAATAATTTTTATGTAGTCTCCAATACTGAACTTCGCTTGTGGCTTCCCTAAGAGATCAACCAACGTAGGGATGGAAGCCTTAAATTTTGAAGACAGCTTTGAGTTCGTTTGTAGCACAGTGCTTCTGCGTACTGGAAAGCCGGGTATCAACCGCCTCTGTGCATGCAGACGATTCCCTAGTAAGTGTTAATATTTCCTCAATGGAGGGAGCTCAGCTAAAGCAAGCAAAGATGGTAACTCATTAAAATTTGATTTTCCCTCCTATCCTTTTTTATCTCTTAATCCTCCATATATGGCACAACTTGTTCTGTTAAATAACACTCATTAATTAAATCTCATCTTCTCCTAGCTATATCTATATTTTTATTTAGTATGAAAACCTTCAAATGCTTATGATCTAATTTAGTTGGATTACTGCCTGCACAGCTCGAAATAAGAAAACTTTGAGCTTTTAGGGTGGAATTACTGACAAGGGAAGGGAGAGGGAGAGAAAGCGGGCGCTTCTCATTTCTCCCTTGGTAAGGAGTGGTTGGGTAAAAGGAGCTGGCCTAGATTTGGATAATGAGGGCACTATGCATTCAGGATCTTTGTTGACTTAGGGAAGGGAAGGGAGGGCACAACCAGAAGATAGAAAAATAAACTCAGATATCCTCCATGAACAAGAAGCAGGAGCAAAGTAAGCGAGCACAATTAGCGGGAAGTAAGCACAGGGTCAGGAAGCAACTGATGAATGGCCAGGCACCAGCCAGCTCCAGCTGTGTGCTGCCATGTAGAAATGGAAGCGTCATTTTCCCAAACAGATGCCAAGAGGCAAGGTTGTTGTCTTGTCTCCCAATTTTCTAATGTTGGCCAAAAAGAAGAAAAAGAAAAGAAAAGAAAAGAAAAGAAAAAAAACAATGCTGTTTAAGCCATCCAAATAAGAGAGTGGGGGACCAATGGAATGCTCTTGTATGGCCCTGACCGTTTGCCTCTAAGGCAGGGGTAATGACAATTAGAAAGCATCATTTACCTGGATTGAGACTGGGACAGCTTTGGCTGCTTTTGTTTGATACTCCAGCCATCCTTGGTGATTGGTTTAAGCTGATGCAAGTCTCATGCCCGTGGTACAATGGTGGTAATTTGTACTTACATGGTGAATTTTCTCCAAGGAGCTCAAAAGACTTTGTGTTTCCTCAGTGCGCCTCGCCGAGAGCAGCAACCCCCAAACACACAGTGAGCAGCCACAAGAAGTATTTGACACAAGACTAGCTAGCTTTGAATCACTGACTCAAGTCTATGGTCTACACCGTTGTAAATGATAGTATCCAAGAACCATGAGCAGACCTTCTTGTGGTTACCTCCTCTGCCACGTTCTTTAGCTTCTTAGCTTCCTCCCGTCTAGTCCGATCGAGAGTCAGCTCCAAATTCCAACGATAAACACAGAAAAGCCAGTGCCTGATTCCTGTCGTGCGCGTGAGTGTGTACATGTCTGTGTGTGCATGCATGTGTGTGTGCCCACCTGATCGCTCAGCAGACCCAGCATGGTACATCCACACCGTTGCAGCACGTCTCTGCCCTTGTCATTGGTCCAATGCCATGCTCGCAAATGCTCCTCTTTTGAGTGTTTAAGACAGACCTAGAACTTCCACATGGGATGCTACAGGGTTCTAAACATCTCTTGTCCTGCTAAAGGAGCCTTCTAATCTGTGCTTCTTGGGTCCCCTGTGTCTCTCTTCGTTAGACTGGCAAAACGACACATGTGACGTCTCCTGCCTTCTCCAGCTACAGCGAATTAACAGAAATGCACATGAAAATTAGGCATAAGGGCCCAAGAGGTACAGTGAAGGCCAGAACCAGAATCCTTCCTCTATTGCTTTGGTTAGGGCATCCAGGAAGATCAGGCTGTCCCACTGGGGCTGGAGCTAGCCCACAGTGATTATCTCCCCACCATGGTTGTGATCAAGGCCTTGCAGCACAGTCCCCTATCCCGCCCTCTCTCCTCGGCTTCCTGGGCCTATGTGCTCTGTCTACTCTACTGAGGGGAATTCCTTGGGCTTTGCAGGCATGACCCAGGGAGAAGACTCCAGTTCAGCAGTGTAAACCTGTTGATAATTTTCCCCGGACAGCACAGCACAAGTATTGGACATTTTCTAGATTGCTTGCTCTCCCTTCTAACTTATCTCAGATCAGGCCTCTGATTCCTGGGAAACACTCCCAGCATGATATTCTACTTTGCTCATCCCTGTCCTCTGCATGCAGGCATGCCATCAGCACCTTTTAGAGGCAGGCAGAGAACCAGGGAAACACCTGGCCATTTGGCATGCATGTGTTGGGGAGGTACTAGGCTCACTGGTACTACAAAGGCTGACATAACCCCTGCTTCCTATCTGACCCCCACATCCAATCAGGACACTCTTCCTCAGAGACAGGGGGACGAAAACTTTCAAGATCTGCAGGGAGTAGTATTGGGGGGGTGTGGAACCAAGAACTGATTAGGCTTCCAGAATCAAGCATAAAGCGTTAGCTTTCCTCAGTAAATCAAAACCAATTTTAAAGTTTAAAAGGTCCAGGATGGGAAACTATCCATGTCTCTATAGACACAGGCATAACAAGAAGTGGCCGTTTGCTACCTTGGGAGCCATTGCCACCTTGACCTTTCTAGTTAGGTGCTCAAAATGAAAGCTACTCGGGTTCTTAGTACCCTCCCTCATCAGGCCTCTCAAGGTTCCGATGTGTCTACCATAACTGATACTTTTACATTCATCCATGCAGCAATCAGGCATCGTTAGGGACCCCTCTGCCACAGGCTGAAGGTGCATACATCCTAGAAAATTGTAAAGTCAGAGAGATCACACTTGCCCAGTGCAGCCAAATCTGTAAAAGCTAGTTTTCAGGCAGATGGAAAGTGAATGCTAGTTCAAGGCCACCATCCTTCAGGTGAACTTGAATTCTGAAGCTAACAAGTGCCATTCAGGGAGCCCCAGACAGAAAGGCATCATTAGGGAGTTTGGCTGATGAGATGTTCCTGTGAGCCTCTAGGGTTGCAGGCAAAGCAGGGGTGAGATTCCACAAGAGCCAAGCACCTGCCATTGGCTCTAAATGAGCTCTGTGCTCTGAGGGTACCCTTAACTCTACATTCAAATTTCCCTTCCATCACCAGTGAGATTAGGTTATGCTAAGTAATCCAGCTTTCAAATATTTTCTGAGCAGTAAAAACAAACGATTGCAGTGTTATAAAAATCAAATCTTTCAGGAGACATTAGAATATTACAGATACTGACCACTGCAAGGGAGAAAGCCACGAGCTAAGACTTTGAGGGGGAAAGAGGCAGAGGCCCTGCCAACACTCTGAGGCTGCTACATAGAGAAGGCACTTAAAGCCAAGCCAGGATAACTTCCCAAGCGAAAATCACACGCTGCTGGAGAGCTGCCTTTGGATTTCTCTTCCCTCGAAATCCCTTACTCTGTCCCTTTCTATCAAAACCTTGCCAATACTTCTGGCAGAGTCTGGTTCTTGGGTTTTACCAACCCTAGGACCAGGCAGTAGTACAATATGGTTTTTTTGGGGAAGGGGGAACTAAATTATCCCTTGCCTTGGAGCCTGTAACACAGCAGGTACCCAGGGATTGCTGGCCAGCCTTGAGATTCCCTGGGAACATGCCCTTCCCCCTTGCCCAGCATCTGATTCATTTAAGACAGAGTGAAAGAAAAACTACATTGTATGCAGGAGAATAGCTGGGGAGGGAATAAGGAGAAACCAATGAGTTGGCTTCAAAAATATTGTTTCTTGGCTGCCAAAATTACCCACTTAGAAGTACAGAACTGGCTTCAAAGGTGGGCCACCAAAAAGGACTCACTGGGTAGATCGGGGTTTCTCCGGAGATTGAGTGGTCTTTCAGGCTCAGAGGGCTTTTTTTGTCTAGGGTCTAGAGTACACATTCACAATGGGGGTAGAATCACCTCCAACAGTGAAAAGTGCTTCAGAATCGACAGAAACAACTCCACTCTCAAGTGTAAACCATGCACTCCATATGTCATGCAGTTTTGTTTTGTTTTGTTTTTAAAGAAATCAAAATATTTGAATCTGGTAGAAGAGACAGTTTCTAGAACTTCAGAGGGAGTTCAAGGAAGTGACTTCAAGGAAGATGCACTGTCGATGGCCACACTTTCTGCCACTTCCTGATTCTGCTCTCATGTCCCCTTTGTGAGCTTAGCTTTATACCAAATCAGTCTTGAGTGAAAAAGCCAAGAGAGCTAAACTGTTGGGGTTTTGTCCCTGGTTTTGATCTACTAACTCAACTGAGTTTCCCGTCTAGAGCTTACCAGCTAAGTTACTGAGTACTTAGCCATGACTGCTAAGCTCTTTGCCATGTCTCCCCACCACCCCTCCACCCTGCCACCCTCCCGACCCCCTGCCTTTCTAAACATTGTGTTGACATTGTGAGGTGGAGATTATTAGCATGCCGTGGCTAGATGAACAGTCCGAGAAAAGAGCAGCCGAGCTCCGCACGCCGCTCTCCACCTCAGATCATGCCATATTTTGATCACCTGCTCTGTCCCCAGGTAGGAGCAGCAGCAGCAGGGTTTCTTTGAAGTCCCACACTTTGATCAGGTATATGGGTACCAGGGAACCACTCTCACCTGTTGGTAAAGTCATCCCTGACAGGAGTGTGCCTTTGGGGAATAAAGACCATGCCCCACGACCTGAACCAGCGTGCTTCAGTGTAAAGAGTGCACCAAGTAACTTCAGATTGTGCAACTGACCGGCTGTCACTCCAAGTTGGCACAATTGGCCAACTTGCCTAAATTGAAGTTGACTTTTCTATCAGAGTTCACGTTTCCACCAACTTTTCATTAAATTAATTATTCAAAACAATTCAGAGTTAGCGTTCTCACAGCAACTGTAACTCTGCCATGACTAGATTAAGGCGTAAATTGAACAGCATGTTTTGCAATAAAGTTAATTTTATATTCACCAGAGAACTGAGTTATAGTTGCTGTGGGAACCATCATTTTGAATCTCTTGACTTTGGTGCATTTAAATTCTCTGCCACAGCACTGCACACGGTAGCATATTTTGCATGGACATTTAATTTGCTTCAGACCATGGCCTGGCTATCCTGAACTTGGAAATCCTGTCAGAAACTAACACTTGCAGCCTTGTGATTTTTCCCAGTCGCCTTCCTTTTCCTGTCTATGACACTATACAGAGAAAGCGCCGGGGAACCAAAGTGATCTCCTGCTTTATTTTGAAATTGTCCGCTTGGGGGAGGTGACTTTCTTTTCAAAGCACCGAGTCTCGAGTCTCGGGCAATGTCAACTAAAGCAGGCAATGTCACTGCATTTATGTGCAGCCAGGATTCTCATCCAAGGGTATTTTTGGATCTGTGCTGTATTATTCAGTACACATGGGGTGACCTCTGAAAGCTCCAAGTCCTTGCATTGCATATGCCATTAATCATGCAGGCATGCACGGCCATATATCAGAACTTATTGGCGCTCTGGAAAAGCTAAGCAACTTTCCTCACAACCACATAAAACTCAGGCATCTCTAAATCAAGAAGCATTGCAGAGCCTCCCTAAAAGGTATGTTCAGCAGAACTGTGATAAAGTACAGGCTTGGTCCTGGTAGTGAGGGATCGGAAGTAGGTGCCAAGGCAGAGGCAGAGGCCTGTTGTGGGGTGGGGAAGCAAAGGAAGAAAGCTCTGAGATAGTTAGAGATGCAAGCATCTGGTCAACAGGGATTATTGATTTTTGTAGCTTTATTGGAAAAAATCAGTCATGCTTTCTGCCTCCTGAGGATTGCTCCACTGCAATTTGGGAGTATATATGTGTGGCAACTCTGCAGGTCAGCAGCTGAGAAGCAGCTCCCATTCACCCGTTCAATTATCCATTTAGCTAGAATGTGACTTAGCAGAAACAGACTGCTGTTTTGCATGTGAAAATGTATTTGAAAAGAGGGAATTTAGTTTCTCAGTAAACGAGAAGATTTCAAAGAGGGAGCTTGCCTTTCTCGGGGCAGGCGTACTCATTATGCAAAGCTGAAGAATAGCACCTAACAATAGCATATGCCAGGCTGTGGGAATCCTGAAGACCATTCTCTACTCTCTGGGAAAACAAAAGCCTTCTTACTCCTCACAGGGCAGCACCCTTGTGTGTGCGCTTCCTGCTCAAAATTATTGCAAAGCTTGTACACAAACACCCTGCAGTGAGCAGTGCCCCTCCGCCATAACCCTTCAGATGATGCTAAATGCTGAATTGGGGAAAAGACTCAGTCACAGAATTCAAGTAGTCTCAGAACCAACGTCAGCTGGCCTGGGTCACTGGAATAAGAAGGGTGAATGACAGATGACTCTGGATTGGTGACTAAGGGGGTGGGGGTGTGGGGAACACTGTGCCACTCAGAGGAGGGTAAAGGGGACTAAAGAGGAGGAAAGACGGGAGTGATTTTTACTGCTTCTATGCAAGGCAAAGTGTACTGCGAGACAAGGTAGAACATGCCCTCTCTTATGAATTCATTTGTGTCTGAGTGTTCTCAGGATTTGGAGGGATTGATAAGTAAGGAAGGCTTGATGAAGTAATGAATAAATATAGGTTGTAATAGATAGATGGATGTATTCATGGATAGATACATAGGCAGATGATAGATAGATAGATAGATAGATAGATAGATAGATAGATAGATAGATAGATAGAGAAAGGTAGGTAGATTAAATATATGTAGATGACTGATAGATATTAGAGTACATAGATATAGATGATAAATGTATAGAATCATAGAGAGAGGTAGATGGAGATGATAAATATATAGAATGATATACATACATACATACATACATACATACATACATACATTCATACATACTAGATAGGCTGAGTCAAGCTAGCCCTAAGGATAAGCAGAACACAAAGGAATTAAAAAATCAACAATGATAACACAGAGTTTTCTGGGAATGATCCAAAGAGACCCAAGAAGAGAAGATGAAGCGAACAGCCTCTGGTTTAAAGTCACTACGTTAAGACTGGCACTAGAGCTAGTGGAAGTGAGAGTGTCTGCCCTTCCTGACCCTACAGAGCCTCTGTGAGCCTTTCGTTCTGTCCTCTTCGGCAGTCCTTCCTATACATGCTGTGTGAAGCGTGATACGCCTGTGCTGTGTTCATCCTTTGTCACCACTACCTTCTTTAACATGGCAAATGACTTTGAAAGGCAAGTAAAATCACAGCAGAGACCCAGTTCCTCCCAGTCATCTATTACTGACTCCCAACTGGGGGTGTGATATGCTTACACCATCTGGGGCACATTTGTGCCTCCAAAGATCTTTCTTTCCAGAGAATAGGACAGGAAAACCTACAGGCATCTATCTGTAAATAGCCATGGCAGAGTCATAACTGGTACTATCCAAGCCATGGCTCACCCAGTTAGCTCCATAACCTGTCTTTTCAATTTTCCCCTATCTGTCAAAACACTACACACACACACACACACACACACACACACACACACACACACACACACNACACACACACACACACACACACACACACACACACACACACACACACACGACAGCTGCCCTTTTTTTTTTTCAAAATAAAGCCAGTATGTTTAGAATAAACTATAAAACTGTGCCCTTACTGCCTCTGTTCTGGCCAACTGGACATTTGCCATCTCTATGATACCCAAGCATCCTTCTGCCTCAGGGCTGTGTTCCTCCCAGTGTCTCCTGCTTGAACTGCTCTTCTCCCAAACATTTGTAACACTGGTTTTCTCCTGTGCTTGACGTTCTTCATTCATATGTCACCTTTTCCACAGGACCTTTCCTGACCCATTGATTAAAAAAAAAGAAAAATAGCTCACGAAATATTTGTCGAATGTACTCATGGACCTGCTGCAAAATCAGCATGCTGTCAGCGCTCAATGAGCATGAAACTGGGCTGGCATTTCTCCCTCAGAAGTCCTCTCCCTTTGGTTCCCACACACTAGTCTCATCGGGGGCTACGAACAGAGCAAGAGGCAAACCAGCAGCACCATGCAGCCACTTCCGCTGTAGAATCTTTCCAGCGCACAGCCTGGTTCTCAGCTTCAGTGACTCCATCTGCTTGTGTCCACAGATGAGCCCTCTACTCGTCCCCTCATACTACCCAAATTTGCATCTAACCCCAAAATGGCAATTTATTCATTCCACAGTGCAGAAGCCTTACAGTTCCAGTATCTTCTCTCCCTAAAGGGAACTCTATGTGGGTAATGAAGTTTAAAATCAGAAGTTTGCTTAGAAAGCAAGGAATCAAAGCAAAAATATTATCACTTCTCCCTTTCCATAGAGACCTTGTTTCATGGCCCCAGAGAGTACCAAAATGCCCTTGCAAGATGACATATTGTTTGCATATAACCTTCACCACACATCTGCACCCTTTAAACCATCTCTAGGCTATCCATCATACCTAATGCACGTAAATGCCATGTTAAAAGTTGTAGACCACGTTGTTTAAGGAATAATGGTAAGAAAAATCTAAACATGTTCAGTAAAAGTGCAAAAGGTTCAAGGCAAGACTGGTTGAATCTGAGATGCAGAACCCACAGATTCAGCTGATGGCATGATAGGATAAGGCCATCCTCTCCCATAGAAACCTACCAAGCTAGAAAAGAACAAAGTATACTGGGCCAAGTTCAAATCCCTCTTCTGCCACTTAGAGGGCTGATGACCCCACTAACTAAAGCTAATAACTCCAGTGAGCTTCAGCTACTTTGGCCACATGTAATGATGAGATAGATGTATTCCTATGGTCCTTGCAATGGCTTGGTGACATATATAGGCAGTGGATTATTGAGCTAGCACTCCTAAGTGACAGACACCATTGCTTCCCTCCCCTCCCCTTCATGGGGCAGGGAAGATTTCAGAATGAACCTGAGTCTTTCTTTATTCCCTCAGCGACACCACCTCATCCTGTTAATATACTGAGTTGTGGGTGAGATTTCTTACCCTGTGATCCTTAAGAGAATTTAAGAACCATTCTTCTTGTGGTGTCCATCATGGCGATATTTTACTCAGGAAATTCTCCAGGAAGTCACCTTTCTCGTCTCTTTCCAAGTCTTTGAAAGTGCTTTCCTGGCTGTGCTGACCATGTGCATCGTTTTTGCCTGGCTGTGTCTTTCTGCTTTTAAAACAATATTTTATGGCATAGCTCAGACTGGCCTCAAACTTGAGACCCTCTTGCCTTGGCCTTTGGAGTCCTGGAATCACATCTGCATGTCTACACACCCAATTCTGTTCCTATTTTAAGTAACAGGATAGGCACCAATCCATGCGCTGATGAAAGACTTTCCTGTCGCATGAAGACCCTGCTGTCCCTGTTGGAGAATCACTCTAGTGATAACAGCATTCGTAACAGCATCTATACAGGGGATTTACCATGGGCCATAGTCTCTTATTAAACCTTAACAGCTCGAAGGCATCGACACTTTGCAGGCTCTGGTTTTGTATGCACTTTGCTTAAAGGTCATGAAACCAAGGGTAGAGCTAAGATTCAAACTTGCACAGTTCAGACACAGATCCTAAGTGTAGCTGAGCCCACATCACAGTTTCCACACCTGCAGATGCAACCTAACTGCAAACTGGAAAGAAAAGTGCATCAGAGTTGTATATAAATGACTTTTCTTTCTTTCTTTCTTTCTTTCTTTCTTTCTTTCTTTCTTTCTTTCTTTCTTTCTTTCTTTCTTTCTTCCTTCCTTCCTTCCTTCCTTCCTTCCTTTCTCCCTCCCTCCCTCCCTCTCCCACCCTTCTTCTCTCTCCCTCTCCTTCCCTTCCTCTCTCTCCCTCCCCTTCCCTTCTTCTCTCTCCCTCTCCCTCCCTTCCCCCCTCTCTCTTTCTTTGTTATTACTTCCTAATACCAAGCAGCAACTACCAATACAGCATTGACATTACCATTGTCTTAGGTATAAGCCATATTGATATGATATAGGATATTCATGAGGATTCTGTAGGCTACATATAAATACTGCACTGCACCATTTCATATACACCCATGAGCAGTTGAACTGTGTTGGTATCTGAGGCAGGTCCTAAAAACCAAACCTTGGTAGATGTTAAGGATGAATGACTTTATTGTCCCATACTGCCCAGATGTCTTAGTCCCAGCAGGCATACTGAAGGGCCTCATACTCCATGTGACAAGTGACATGTTCTATAACTCTGACCTCTTCCTCAGCTCTGGAGACCTATATCTCTGTAGTTACCTTTTACCTCCTGGATGCCCAGTCAACACCCCCCGCTCCTCACTTTCTCCCCCAGCCGACTTCCTCAATCCCCTAATCTCACTTCTTGACCTCAGCCATGACTCCAAGGTACCTGAGGTCTCATGGGTCTCCTGAGACTGTGAGCTTCCATGCACAAACATGGCCATTCCTGGGCAAACTGGGATAGCTATTCAGCCTAATGGAGAGCAGGTCTGTTGAGCCTGTCCAGAGCCTGAAGTCAGACTCCTGGCTTTCCTGCTGTCTGCCTCGGCTACTCTGGCCATATTACTTAGATTCTCCATGCCTCTACTACCCCATGTGTAGAATGGGAGTACCAATAGTACCTACACCAGGGTTCACTGTAACCACTGACTGACCTTTTATGTGAGAACCGCCTGGGATTGTTGCTCTCAAGATTTGGTATCATAGTCGTGGTATAGAACACTTCCTAAAATCTAGAATTTCAGTCCTGGGGTAGCTTCTTGCCTGGCCCTTTTAACATTTCTAAGAACCAGACATTTCATATTTTCTTACATTTCTTGAAATTGTGCTGGATACAGTTACAAAAATGGCAATTGATTGTTGGCCTGATTTTACATTTGTTTAAAGAGAGCCATCAGCCCTCCAGGAGTAAGAAGTCCGTGCCTGCAGGCCTCCTAGGTGTTATTTGTATTTTTATGACCCTCCTGTGGCTATCAGGAGACTCAGTGGGTGTAGAATTGGATGGTTAAAAATAACAAATAAGAAATCAAAGGCATGCCTGCTCCTATTTCCATACCGGTAGGTACCACATTCATTATTTGCTGGACAGCCGTGGGAATGAGCGGCATAAGTTAAAACAACTTGATCATCCTCCAAGAAAGAAATTAAACCTCTGGGCTCTCTTCTCATCATCATCCCGGCCTTTATGTGACACTCGTCACCCTCTTAATCTACCTACGAGCCTCCTCTTCCACCTCTCTGGGTCCTCCAGTCTGTCTCTTTCAGTTGGGAGCTATCTGCATCTTACAGGCGCCATACTGGCGCCCCAGACACTGCCCCTGTCACAGCCTGCTTTAGGACCCAGTGCAGCAAGCAGCAGCTGCTTCTTCCTTCCAGCGCTTGGGGTGTGGCCGGCGGGAGGCTTTTCCTTTTACCTGGCTGCTGAATCAAGGGCATGATAAAAAACAGCAAAGAAACACAGTCTAGGTTTCTTTTTCTTTTCTTTTTTCCATGAGTTCATCCAACAAATATCTTTATGCTAACCACTGGGGTGAGCACTGGGAATCCAGCCATAAACAACAGAGCCAAAGTCTCTCACTCCCGAGGCGTTGATGAGCCCAGGAAGGAGGCCGTTAAACCACTGGTTCTTAGCCTTCATTGTGTAGTGGAATATCCTAGAGAGTTATAGAGAAGAAAAAGAGAAAGGGCCGGGAGTGTAGCTTGGTGGTGGAGGATTATTTAATGTGAGCGAGGCCCTAGGTTCAATTCCAGTACTAAAGGAAGAAAGAAAATTGGGGGCAGGGGAGGTGGCGCAGAGGATAATTCTCATGCTGCTCCACATTTGGGGTTCAAGCATGAGGACACGAGTTCAAATCCACAACAGTCACATAAATGGCCCACCTGCAATCTCAGGGCTTGGGAGACAAAAGCAGAGGACCTTTCCCTTGGAGCAAGCTACTTATCTGAACAAACAGAATCAGTGAGTCGGATTTAGTGAGCAACCATGCCTCCGTATACAAAGTGAGGGGTGACCAATGAGGGTCACCTCATGCCGTCCCTTGACCTTCACGTGTGCATAGATACACCCTTGCATTCATCAGCACATACATGATGCTCCCTCGGACATGTGAACTCCTGTCCACACATCCATATACACTACATATATGTATGCATGCAAGGAAGAAATGAAAAAGAGACAGAGAAACAGAAAGATAGTGTGACACCTGGGCTCTTCCCTTCAGAAAGGTGGAAAGGTTTTTGGTTTTTTTTTTTTTAACGGGTTGACCAAGGTATCTGCAGTCAGGCTGAAGGCTACCACTTTCAACAAAGGCTGAACGATGGTAGGTGTGAGCGAGGAAGAGAGAGTGCTATGGAGTGGGGTGGGGTGGGGTGCTGGGGGGGGGAGGCTGAGCAGAAAGTCAGGAAAACCACTCCCTGGCAGGATGGTCCTGTTGAGTCAATATGAATGGCTGTTGCTGAAGTGGATAGGGTGGTCTCAGTTTAGAGAGAGGGGCTTTGAAGAAGCCCCAAGAGGCCTAGAGGGCAGCATGGTGGAGCCCAGAGAACAGAGCACAATGAGAAGAGACTATTCCAACTACAGATAATACAGGCCTTTGAGGTCCTATTTGGGGCTCAGGACTTAATCCCAAAGTAGTGTTCACAGGGCAGGCATTGAGGCAAGGGGAGGGGAGGGGAGGGCTTGTTGTAAGAGAGGGTAGCCAGCCTTCCCAGAGGTTGACTCAGCACTGAGGAATGAAAGCCAAGCACAGGTTTTTCTTGCTGAAGCAGATCCTGTAAGGGTCAGGGGCTGAAACCCTACAGTGAGAAGCTATTCTTCTTCTAGTTCAGTAGAGAAGCTACTAGATCAGTAGAGAAGCTACTAGATCAGTAGAGAAGCTACTAGATCAGTAGAGAAGCTACTAGATCAGTAGAGAAGCTACTAGATCAGGAGAGAAGCTACTAGA
>NC_034603.1:4898993-4905452 GCF_900095145.1 Mus pahari | reverse complement strand
GAAGCTCCTGGATCAGTAGAGAAGCTCCTGGATCAGTAGAGAAGCTCCTGGATCAGTAGAGAAGCTCCTGGATCAGGAGAGAAGCTCCTGGATCAGTAGAGAAGCTCCTGGATCAGTAGAGAAGCTCCTGGAAGATGGTCAGCAGAGTCTTGTCACAAGCCCTTGGTTAGCACGTGCTTTGGCAACATTGACCCAGGGGCTCCAAGTCCAGTAGCCAGCTCCAGCATCCTCCTTTGATGGATAAAGTGGAATCACGGGCTTGTGTAGAACCCCAGGCAGCTAGAGGATACTGACTCCCCCAAATTCACTCAATAACCCTCCAGGCATTCCTGCTCAAAAAAGAGCTTCCCCCACCCCTACTACTGCCTGCCTTCCCAGTTTCCTCCCCCGTGACTTTCTTCTTGAACAGAATTGTAATGCATTAAGGACCCGAGACTCCAGCGCAGTAAGATGTGTCTCCTTTTGCCTTTTTTCCCCCCAAATGAGAAGGATCCCCTTTACTTTTTTCAAGTTCATCACTTTCCGAGGCCACAGCTGAGCTTGCCGCACGCCTCTTCCCACAGACAGAAATGCTGCTGATGGTGAGGATCCAGGTGCATCCACACACGTGCAGCAGACAGCTGAATCCAAATTCCTATTACCTCGTGCTGATCGGCTGTTCCTGTGGCCGCTGGCATGGAGGGGAACAATTTCTGCCTTCTGAGCAAAAGCTGCTTCCTCCTCCTCCTCCTCCTCCACACTAGACTGTCAAGCCTCTGCCTGTACCTCACACAGCACTGTACCTGCCCCCACCTCTGCAGACCCTCAAAGACGTACAGATGCTGTGGAAACAGAGAGAAACATCTGCCTCTCGGTTTTCCACGTCTGCTGACACAGCAGGGACAGCTGTTCAACTGCAGGTTCATGTCCGTTCTCCACTGTGGACCTAGAAATGGGATCCCCACACAGCTCCCACCTGACACGTGGGTGAGCCGGGGCAACCTTGCTTTACCAGGGACTAGGACGTTCTCTTTGTCAACCAGTCTTCTAAACGACTGTGACCCAGAGCACCCTAGCGCTGCCACCACTCTTTAGTATAAGTGGCGACTAAACCACTAACAATCCAGGATGCCCAACACCTCTGCTATCCTCAACTAGAAAGAGGTCCACAATGGAATAGCAGATTCTCGTTACCCATCTCCCCTATGTGTGCTGCTTAAGTCCAGTGAAAGAATGAAACATCCAAGAAAACAGTAACATTTCAAGAGTTTAAAGGGTGTTGTCCCTACTTTAGCTGGCATTATAAGCACAACTCTTGGGGCTAGTTAAATGGCTCAGTCAGTAAAGCACTTGCTGCAGGAGTGGACCCAGTGAACCCATGTGAATAAGTCAGGCAATGCACTGAATGTCTCTAATCCTAGCAATGGGGAGAGGAGTCGGAGACAAGGGGATCTCTGGGCTTTGCTGGCCAGCCAGTCAAAGATGTGAGTTCCAGGTTCAGTGAGAGATCCTGTCTCTAAGCATAGCATGGAGAATATCTGGGAAAGAAGATAGCCCATGTCAATGTCAGCCTTCACACGGGTATACACACACACACACACACACACACACACACACACAGGAACACACACACTATTGCTAATTTAACATACAATGAGAATATTGAGAGAATGAGAACATCCAAGAATGTAATGGAAGCACACACTGAGAACACTAGAGAAAATTCTAGTTAAAACAACAACAACAACAACGACCTTGAATTAGCGTAAGCTCTCTGGTTTTCCCAGATCAGCGAGTAAGGTGGGTTGGGGTTGTACTTCAAGAGCCTCCCAATAATCTGAGTACCAGCAGCAACAACTGTATCCACGCTCTCAGCAATATGCATTCTATCCATTAGGCACTGGTGATGCCCCGAACTCTGCTAAAACTTCCTCTTGCTTATTTTGTTTAACACAACTGCTGTCTATCTAAAGTATTGCCATCGTTTGAAGTAAGTTACTCCACTAACAAACATTTACGGTCTGGCATGTGCCAACTATCCTTCTAGACCTTGAAACTGTATCAGGGGACAAGAGGAGACAGCATATTGCCCTTGAAGATGTTATTCTGTTGAGAGAAACAGTACATATCATTAACTGAGGGGGGAAGGCAGAGGTTTACAAGCAGGCTGGGCTCAAAGAGGTCCATCTACAAGCCTTAGGTCACATGCACAGAAAGAGGCAGATCTGGTTTCAATTCCAGACCTTTCTGCCTCCAAACAAAGTTATGGTTTCCCCTCAGTTGAGAAAAAAGGAAGTTTTTCTTGTGGTTTATAGCAGCCTGTAATGGTCCTCTACTGGTCTCTTGAACTGAACAGGCACGTGCCATTTCTGAGGCTTGCTTCGTAAGCTGTGTTTGCGTGTAGCCAGTCTGTGTGCTCTCTTGCCTTTTCTGCATTGTGGTGCATTTTCTTCACTGTGCTTGCTGAAGACTGTTAAAAGCCCATTCACCCCCCCCCCTTACTTCCCAAACAGTATTAGCCACTTACCTCTACCTGTAAATTGCCCCTCACTGCAGAACGTGTCTTGATGCTGTTTTAGACAAGTGTTTTTATAATTAGAGCTGTCTTCGAGCCCATTTACTCTCCCCTTTTTTCTGGGCCCTAGATATTATTTTGTTCATGCCCAACTTTTGTTTAAGTCAAAAAGCCTGCCTTGCTAGTAGCTCTGTCAGCAAGACCTTTCTCTGCTACTTTTTTCTTTTCTTTTGTTTTTCTTCAGTGATTGGTATTTATATGTAAGAGGTCTTGGAAACTATGGGACTTCTACCAGCCATGCTGACTTCATTCATTCCTGGCCATACTTGACATCAGTCATTCATTTGTTCACACACATACACACACCAACTACCCACTGAGTACCACAATCCCTCGGAAAATCAGTTAGAAATGGTCCCTCCCATGAGGGGTGAACAGCGCAACAGGAATGAATGCCCCCCAGCACAGCTATTTAACCGAGCACTGAGAAGTTCTAGGAAGACGATTCAAATTGTAGTTAGTGACAAAGGCCACAGGATACAACTTCCAAAGATGGACTCTTGGGATACATCCAGGCTATATCCAACTGTAGCATTTTGTCTTAGCTCAGTTAAGAGGGAAACTCAGCCGTGGTGACTGGAGAGACCGTGGGAGGGAGGCTGGCTCCAGGGCTTCTGTCTCAGGAGTGGATGAGTTCGGGCGCCAGCCATGGATGGGGGATACGGTTTAGAGAGAACAGAAGGGAAGAGGTTGGATTCTTCTGACTTGGAGTTGTTCATGAGAGAACAGACAGGGATGCTGACGTGAGAGCAGGGGTGGGTTCGGGGCTGGAGCTGAAAGGACTCAGGCAGCGCATAGCAGTATGGCTTTGGTTTGTGTAGAGATAACTGCGTGCATCTGTGTGAGCTGGGGATAGGATGTGAGTTGACAAAACCAACCATGTTGCTGATGCCCTTGCAAGCTTTTCCCAAGAAGGAGGCGTCTGCAGTTGGAGAAGAAGGCTCCTTCCACCTTCTCTCAGCTGTCAAGGGAGATGTAGATGGACAGGTGGAAATGAATCCTGTTCATTCAGGTCCTCACTGTTAGTCTGAGACCAGGCCAGGCCCTTCGAACTCACAACCAACAACCATGGCTGAGATCTAATGAAGCCAGGGATTTCGGCCTCGGCCCTGTTGACATTTGAACCTGCGCCATTCTTGGAGGGTGGGCGTAGCATTCTCCTGTGCCTTTAGGATGTGGAACAGCATCCCTAGCATCTACCCATGAGGTGTCAAGTGTTACTACCCTAAAGATGACAATCAAAAATATCTCCAGACATTGTCAGACATCCCCCCAGAGAAAAAAGAGGAAAGTCTTTTTATAAATTCTTTGTTAGAACCACTGGTCCAGAGTCAGGATAGAACCCGAAGGCCCCAGGCAGCCATTAGATCTTTCTAGAGGTAGAAATAAGCATCCAAATAGGGGTGCCTTCCAGGAGTCTAAGCCAGTCATTTAGAGGCAGGCACTCGAGGAAATCCGAAAGCCAGCCTGAAACTCAGAAGACTTGGATGCCCAAGTATGAGCCCATAAGCCAATTCCAACTTCAGTCATAGCATCCTCTCCAGAGAAGAGCTGCCACCTGATGCCCAGTTACCCTCCAGACTAATTACTTCCTAGGTTTTGTTTTTCCTTAAGCAGCAGCTGGCTTTGCACTTTACAAACACAAAGAGTCACCTCCTCAGAAGGCCACCAGCAGAATGAACTTGCGCTAGGGCTAGCTTGGGGTTGCCTAGCAACGCCACGCACCTACCAAGGCTGCTTTCTTCCTCTTCAAGCTAAAAGCAAAGTCCTGTCCATTAATTCCCAGCTGCCCTGAAACTTCTCAGAGATTTGCCAGCTCCCGCTGTTCCTGTTTTCATCCTCCTCGTAGGATGGGGCGAAAACTCTCCGCTCTGCTCTGTTTACCTCACTTCAGTTGGTCAGAATGAAAAGAGTAGGGGGAGGCCTCATTCCATAGAAGAGCATACATATTTTGAGCACATATCTCTGACTGACATGCTGGGGCTCTTGGCAAATTTAAATTTTATGTGGTGGACGTGGGTTTCCTACACAATGAGTCTTCCGTTGAGACTCTGGGTGTGATTTCAGTGAGACAGGAGGCCTCAAAGTAGCTAAACAGCGAAGCACACATACCAGAAAGCGTGCTGAGTAAACGTTCAGAGGCCTGTCATTTAGGGCACTCTCTGTGATCTCTCCCCCCACACTCTGCTGGTGGTAACTGTAAGGCAGAAGGTTGACCGACCGACCACGATCTCGGGTTTTTTTTTTTTCCCTGAGAACTCATCCAGTGTCTCTCAGGCTTTTCCTCCTGAGCTCCATTTTGCTCCCACAGAAGTGTTTGTGGCATATCTCTGGAAGTGAGGAAAGCTTCCCTTGGGGCACTGCCTTAGGATGTGAGCAGGAGAGACATCAGTGGTCCCCCAGACAGGGCCACAGATACCTCCTTCTTAAGGAAAGGTGCCAGATCCTGAGCTGACTTTGTAAGGGGAGGCATGGAGACCAGGATGTGTGTGTGTGTGTGTGTGTGTGTGTGTGTGTGTGTGTGTGGACATTGCTAGAGTTAGCACCAAGCCAGACGCCCTGCTCCAGGGCTCATTGTTTCCTCCTCAGCATAGCTGCCTCCCTGAGACTACCCCCAGAGAACTTGTCCATTGGCATACTCTTCATTCTGATCCTAATCTGCACAGGATGGAAGGGAGCAAGCAGAGACATTTCCTAAAGCAGTCAAACTCAATTGTGCATCCGATGACCTTTCTTCTTAGGGGGAGTCCTTTAAACTCACACCACTGACACATGCGCAAACTAGGTTTCTCAGCACCCACATGAGGGGCACTTGAGTGAAGAGAGGTGGAATGCCCAGTGAAGGCCTTTGGAATGCCAGGGAGAGATGCACACTTTGATTCACAGGAAGGTTCCAGATCAGTTACCATTATCATTAGAAAGCTCTTTGATCTCTGCCAGGCCTGCTTTGGTGTAGTTTTAAAAAACAGATTCAGAAATGGAAGTGGCCACAGAGGGAGAGAGAATTTTCAGGATGTGCAGATAGTTACTTACAGGGACAGTTAAATTAATGGTCATTGGAGTATATTTAAATGAAGCAAGGAAATACACCTCCAACTGCACAACTCTATAACTTTCCCAAATGTCATTGCTGTGTTCGTTTACAACAGGTAAATTTTAGGGTATGTAGATTATGCCTCAATAAAACTGCTCAAAGAAAGAAAAATGAAATGGATATTAAATAGAGATTCTTGCCGGCAAGTAGGTTGTATGAGTGTGGGCACATAGCACAGATCTTCGGCTTCTCTGTTTCACAAAGGGCCAGGGTAGCTCGCTCAGCTCCCTTTGTCCACGCTCAGGCTGTGGGAGTCTATGCTACAATTGCTGTAGATGCTGGAGCATTTAAGAAATTAAATAGGCTGCTTATTTCACAGCAGAGGAAGGGGCTGAAGGAAAGAAAGAAAGAAAAGAAAGCCATAAAAGAAGAACTGCCCAGACTTCACTGCCCTTCCCCTGCAAACACGGATAGAGTCCATGTCCCCAGCTCATGGCACCCAACACCTACTCCTTCCCTGGCCTTTAAAATCCTGCTCTAGTTTTAAACCTACCATAAATAGGTGGTGATAAGCAGCCAACATTTTGAAGTGTCCCTTAAAGTTATTACAAGGATAAGAAAATAGCCCAGCAGAGCTGTCTAGCTCTTTCTTGGTCACAAGAAGCTCTTAAAAATCATATGTAAATCTATCTTTAAAATTCTACAAGACTAAATTCTACAAGATGGAAGGTGTTTTGACTCTAGGCTGGTAGGGAATTTTTTTTTTTCTCTTATATTCAGAAGGTTCGGGAAGAGAAAGAAGAAAGAAAGAAAGAAAGAAAGAGAGAGAGAGAGAGAGAGAGAGAGAGAAAGAAAGAAAGAAAGAAAGAAA
>NC_034603.1:4894376-4898898 GCF_900095145.1 Mus pahari | reverse complement strand
AGAGAGAGAGAGAGAGAGAGAGAAAGGAAGGAAGGAAGGAAGGAAGGAAGAAAATAAAGGAGGGAGAGATGAGAAAGGGAGGGAGGGAGAGAAGAGAAATGAAGGGAGGGAAGAAGGAAGAGAAGGAAGAAAGGGAGGGGGAGGGGGTAGCTAAGATGACCAGCTTCAAGATAGCACACATCCTGAGCTGCAGGCTGGAAGTCACAGCCTAGCTAGTCCATTGTCAGGTCAGCACGGGTGCAGTTGTCTGGGATGTGCACTGAACTCCCTCCCCACTTTGGCAAGATTGCTCTGACCCCTGCACCCAGGTCAGTTATCACTGGGAACCCCCTGCATCTGTGCCCCAACTCTGTCTTGCACCTGCATGCGTGGCCTGCTTCCCCCCAACTCTTTGGACAGCAGGTATGGGCCCCACTGTGAGGCTGGCCCAGTGGCTGCCCTGCAGGCTTGCTCCCCTACTGCATGGCTCCCCTGCTTCCCCAGCGCGGCCTCACGTCCCTCCTTCTCATTCTCTCCATTTCTCCAACCAGATGGCTGCCCTGATTTGTGCAACGGTAACGGGAGATGCACACTGGGTCAGAACAGCTGGCAGTGTGTCTGCCAGACCGGCTGGAGAGGGCCTGGATGCAACGTTGCCATGGAAACCTCCTGCGCTGATAACAAGGATAATGAGGGAGGTGAGCAAGCGTCTTCTAATTCCCATCCCCTCAAGAACAGTGTTTTGTGTGCTTGCGTCATGAGCCACTCTCTCCTGAAAGATCTCCACACTATTGTCCAGTGTTGTAATGTTTCCTTTGAAGTGAATATGGTCAAGAACACACATCCTTAGGTCATGAGGACACTTGCAGACCCAGGCTGAATACTCACGGAGGTTTGGTGCTGGCTTTGGATTCTCAAGCACCCCATCATTGCAGAGAGGTTCTGGCTATTGCCTTCAGCGTAAATGGTCCTGTCAGACTTTCCAGGGTGGTAAATCATGGTCCGTGACAATGGTGATGGCTGGTGACTCACCTTGCCCTGGAATGTCATGAGCCATGTGCCCCTTCATCCTTATGACCCTCTGAGATGTCACGTTGCAGACGAGGCAACCAAGGCCTGGAGAGCAGTTCCATTACTTCTAGTATGAAGTCAGGACCCACACCCAGCTCTGAAACCAAAGCATGTGATCTAATCTGTGGTCACCCAGCTGTAGCCTGTGAGCCAAATCTAATTAGTGAGGGAGAAGAAAAGGTTTTTCACATTTTCCTGAGGGGAAATTATCTAAAGAAGACTTCATCTTATGGAAAGATACATAAATTCTAATTTCAATGTATCCACTTTTTTTCTAACTATTTTATTGATGCATAATTGATATCTAAAAGGCTATATATATTTGATATGAACATGTTGATGAGTTTGGGTATATACATACACTCATGAAAGCATCGCTATGTCCAAAACCATGAGCCTAGCCATCAGCACTCAGAGTTCCCTCCACCATATGCATTCTTATTTCTTATAAGTGTGGTTGCCACCTGCCCTCTTAGCAAATTTTAAGAACACAGCACAGTACGTTTAGCTATTTACACAATGCTTATGGTTTAGCAGACCTCAAAAACGGATTTATCTTGCATGATGAAGCTATAAATCCTATAACCTATCCCTTCCTCTGTATTGGAAGATGGGAGTGTCCACTTGTTTATATTTTTAGTTTTTTTAATGTGCCATTTCATTGAGTGGGGGGAGGAGAGGGGGGACATGCATGCCACAGCATACATGTGAAGGTCAGTAAACAACTTGCACGAGTCAGTTTTCTCCTTCACATTGTAGATCCCAAGATCAAATTTAGGCTATCTGCCTTGGAGGCAAGTGTCATTACCCACCGAGCCATCTCATCTCTTGTTTATATTTTCTGTACAACTGTACCTCATATTTAACCCTAAACACAGAGCTAAGTGGCTCAGTGAGAGATGATACAGCTATCAGGCCTCAAAATTCACTCTGGATACTTTTCAGGATGTGCAAATCTCTCTTCTGCCATCCAAGCTCTGACAGGGATCAAACCCTGCTCGGTGTCTGAGATGGCACATGTGCAGGTGGCCTGGCTAAAGACCCTCTACTGTTCTGAACATCTGTGCTGACTGTCCTGGAGCGTGTTCCTGTGTGACGACAGGGCTCCGGAGAGAAGTAGTGTGTGCGTCGTGTGCTCTCCTCAGCTCAAATGCTGCATGCTGTCCGTCCTATCAGTGTAGACTCATGGCCCACCCCCATCAAAATGGTCAGAGTTCATGTGAAGTTGAAGTTGTCTCAGGAATTAAAGGATCTACAAGAATGCCCCCACTGTGACAGTCATAGAGTATGGTGTATCACCATCCGGCATCAAAGTCATGGCCCCTGGAGTCAGCCTCGGGTATTTAAAGATGCAACCTGGTGAGAAACAAATGGGAATGTTAGACATTCTATCTTTCCCTCTTTCTTCATCCTCTTAATGGGCATCTCAGAAAATCCATAACAATTGCCTTTGTGTATATAGACGGTTTGGGAGCAAGCAGGCATTATTTACACTGATACGAGTTTGTGACCATAGAATTTCACAGGCCAGATGTGCTGTGGCACTGTCCTTCATTCATTTTGTTCTCCTGAAACAAAGCCAGAATAGAAGATAATGCCTTCATTCTGTGCAAGGTGAGGCATGACAGCGTGAAGCATTATTTTGAGAGTCGGAATCCAATGGCCTTTTGCTTGTGCCCTTCAGTGAGAGCCATGGTTCCTCACCTATCAGCTCCTGCCTCCAGAAAGGAGCCGAGCCACTTCCCTGACCCCCTTCCCTGTTTGGGGTGTCAACAACTGAAAACATAGCAAAGTGCTGGAGTGTGGCATACAAAAAAGAGAGGCGATTCCGGGAGACCACTGTCCCCAGCAAAGCCCTCTGCTATCTACCTCCCTCTCCGTCAGCCTCACCTGGGTTCTGGCTCCCAACCTGAGGCACCTGATCTCCAAGCTGGAGGGCTTGCCTCATAGGCTCAACTCGGGATCCCTTGTAGAGGTAGAGCCCCAACAACACAGGAAAGGCTAGGACAAAAGCGAATGAGCCCGTGATTATGCTAAAGATAATGATGGCCTTCTTATGGGAACTATTAAAGCAACCTCCCAAGGAAGTAATTAGCCACCAAGAAGAAACTCTCTGCTCCGTGTTTATAAAAAGAAACTCCCAGTTAGTTCAGAGTTGCTTATGTCAGGTGAGAGAGGTAGACACCACTTCCCTCTCACCTGGCGTAAGCAATTCACAATTAAGTGAGTTCTTTTTTTGGAGGAGATGCCTCGGCACAGGGTATTCTTTCTGTGGTTAATTACTTCCCTAGGAGGTGTGCTAAGCACTTTGTTGTTTATTGATAAATATTAAAGTTCCTCTCATCAACCCCAGACCCAGGGGCAGCAAATTCACCCGTATCTCTCTCTACACATCTTTTGGGGGGGGGGTTGCCCCTGGATAGCCTACCTCTGGAGTACCTGGTTCAGTCCAGTGTTGGGACTCCTCTGAAAGAATTGTATGCTTTAGAAACCTGGCACTGGGTCAGAGAAGCATCCAAGCAGAACATGAATGCAGGCCCGGGGAGCAGCTGCAAAGAACACACTTGTCATAAATCTCCTGAACGGGGAAGATAATAGAGCATTCTTCCAAAGGGAACTGGAAAAGGCCAGTCCTTCCCCATCTCCAGACATCTGAGAAGAGAAGAAGAAGAAAAAAAAAACTCAATTTAAAGTGATGTTTTTTTTCCTTTTTTCTTTTTCTTTTAATTCTAAACTAAGATAGTTATAAACACAAACACAGAAACATTTGAAGTTCTTTACTGACTTCATTAACTGGGGTGGAATTGAATCCCTTGTACTTTCTGTCTATTCCCTAGCAGGTTCCGAAAGGACCTAAAGGATTCGATTAAACCCTGGAGACTGAGGCCTGACCCATCGCTGAGTTTCAGAGCTCATGGGTCTCTGGCAGGGTACAAGAATTTGAATGTCGGGTAAATTCCCTGGTGCCTTGGATGTAGATTTTTCTTTGAGATCCACAGTTCTAAAACGTCAATTTTATATAATGCCTTAATTTCTCCTTCTATGCATCTAGAAAGGCTCCAGATAAAAATTGCTTCTTTTAAAGACCTGAGGAAATTTGTCACACGCATATTCTCAATATCCTGTGATACTCAGCAGAGAAACCCTGTCAGGAAAGGCCACCTTCAGGTATACCCACAGCAACATACATGGCAACCCCCACAGTCTAAATTATCATTACTTTCTACAACACTCACCAGCCATGTGACTTCTCACGTGACCTCAGAAAACAATAGCCAATTCTGAAGGGACCAGCTTTGTATGTCATGATACCTGCAAAAAAAGAAAAGAAGAGAAGAGAAGAGAAGGAAAGAGGAAGGGAGTGAAAGAAGGAAGGAGAGGGGGGAAGGAAGGAGTAGAGAGAGAAGAGAGAAGAGGAGGGGGAGGGGAGGGGAGGGAAGAGGAGAGGAGAGGAGAGGAGAGGAGAGGAGAG
>NC_034603.1:4874838-4894371 GCF_900095145.1 Mus pahari | reverse complement strand
AAGAGAAGAGAAGAGAAGAGAAGAGAAGAGAAGAGAAGAGAAGAGAAGAGAAGAGAAGAGAAGAGAAGAGAAGAGAAGAGAAGGGAAGAGAAGAGAGGAGAAAGGAAGAGAAGAGAGGAGAGGAGACCGTTCACAGACCAACTAGCCAGAGACTGTCTTTTTAAAAGTGAGAGAACTTCACTTGAACCGCTCACCCCAATTTGGAAAAGGAGAGACTCAAAGAAATATTTTTGCTTACAGGAGACAAATACCAGCTCATTAAAGTCTGAGAATACACACAACATGTGTGCCAAGTGACAGGCGGATAATATTTAATTATCACCACCAAGACAGAGGTGCGAGCTCCAGTTCATCACAGCCAGGGGTAGGAGAGAGAGCGCTTGTAGATTTCCTCTCAAAGTGGGAACAGCAAGGTGAGGAGGCATCGTTAGACCGGCTGGCCTGGAGAGGCTGTACTCACTCTTTGGAGGCCCCTTTGTCACCCAGGACTTAGAAGCCGGACACCAGGCTTCAATGTGCTAAATGCCCAAAGTCCATCATTTCCAGCCTGTGTGGGAGTCTGCCTAGGATATATATCAGGTTCCCTATCAAGTTGGTGTCCAGGGTGACCGTGGGGTCCTGACCTCATCAGCCCACAACTGGAGGGGCAGAAGGATGCTCTTCCTAAGCTAACCTCATCCTGCTGCTTTGCATTGCTGTTCTCAGGGCGGCGCAGGACTGTCCTCTCTCCTTCGTTCTTTCTCAGCATCCTGTTCATCCTTCTTCCCTTCTGTGGGGTCTGCCTAGGTGACACTGCGGCATCATAGTGCTTCAGCCTCTGGTTTTCAGAGTTAGCCTGTGTATCTCAGCTCTGCGCGTTACCTCCAAAGTCTCAGTTTTCCACTCTGTAAAAATGGGCGTGACTATGTCAACTCCGTGAGCTTGTGTGAATTTCGAGTGAGCAAATGCATGTACCGTATCTTATAGATCCGTGGTTTGTAGAACGCACAGGTCGGCTGGTAGCCTTATTTGTGTTACTGTTAATGTGACTGTGTAGAATGGAGACAATTGTATAAGCAGAATCCAACCAACGACTTTCCCAGCGCATAAAGCTGCGAAGAGTCTAACCTGTCTCATTTAGCTTTAGTGCCGTGGAGCCCCGTGGGAACCTTGAAAGTCAAATTTCTTGGTCCCCACCTTTTGAGTCTCATTTAAGTCAGGTTTTCAATGCCAGTCTATATGCTTACCAAGCACCCCAGAGAGTCTTCCACAAACCACATTTTGAGGAAAGCATTTTTAAATGACGCTTTCTCCTACAGTGACTAGCCAAGCCCTATATCTTAGTACCCATGCCCCATAGCGGTACCCACTTCAACTCCCAAAACAGGTGAGGAGTTACACGAGGAGGAAGGAACATTATTTAAGGAGGAAACAAAAAATTAGAAGAAAAGGGTACAAATGATTTTGGGTTTAATTATTAAGTAGCTGCAATGTGGTAAGCTTTTCTTCTCATCTTGTCTTTACTGTAACAGATTCATTTTAACATTTTCCGTATGTGTGTAGCATACACTTTACCCATCTTCCTCCCTGCCCCCTTCCTGGGATCCAAAAACACACCCCACACCCACCACTTCGTTCAACTATGTTTTAAGAATGTTTTCCATTGCTAGTTGGGAAGGTGAGTGACGTTTGTTTCAGAGTTTTAAAACCCTTTAACTCTGTGTCACAAAAGAGTGATTCCATCCATCCATCCATCCGTCCATCCATCCATCCATCCATCCTTCCCAGAATATGCCTTAGAATTCATCCATCTACCCCTCTACTCATCCATCTCTCTAGCTGTCCAACCTCTGGTAACTTATTCATTCATGGTCTGACAAACATTTTGAGAGTCTACTGAGTGTTCAACAACAGAAGCTGGCTTTTGGAAAATGCTGCAACAATCGTGGCATCTGTTCTAAAGAGCTCACAGTCCAGCTGAAGAGATAGGATACACAAAGGTTGATATTATTTTATCAGTGGATGAGCAGTGACAAAAGAAGAGTACCTTGCTAGGAGCAAAGAAAAAGGACTTCCGTAGAACATGACATTAATAGGATGAGAGAAAGTATGTCTCAAAGTTGAGCCAGGTTTTTATCCTGTCTCCAGGGGGAATCCTCAAAACTACAGAGCAGAATGAGTCAGGGTAGGGCTCTTTCAGTCCACCAGCAATGTCTTCATTTCTCGTTATAAATTAAATAACACTCCAGTTTCCCTTCAGGATGGTGTTTCCTATTCTGCCTCCACTGGCCAGGTTTGGCTCCAGAGGAAGCCACCTGAGGTTAAGAGATGGTGGATGCTGGCCTGAAATCTGGGCACGCTATCCGAGGCACTCTAGCCAGGTCTAAATGAGGAGACATAACACTGGACTGTGTCCAAAGCACTTGAAACAGATGAAATCTGCCCCATGCCCACAGCTCCTTCACCCTCTTTTCCATCCCTTCACCATCCAAATGGGTTTGACCTGGTTCAAGGATGTGATTTGGACATTTATCTTACTTGTTAATTAATACCCCACCTTGCCTGTGCCTTTAGCAGAGCCAAGCTAGGGACTTGAGCGACTCTGGAAGACATGGTTATTAAGTCTAAAGAGTCCAGTTTCTTCATCCTGTGAAAGACATTGTTTGGTGAACCCATGGCAAAATGCCTTGATTAAGGTGTGCACATATGTTAATGAATCGGTCAGGTGGGAGATGGTTTCAAAGTGTAACTTAGTCCTATTAATTGGACTGAATGAAGATTTTCCTCAGATTCCAAAGGCCTTGTGCTAAATGTATCTAGGGCCATCCATATGCAAGGTTCTGGTTTCCTTGCAGATGGGAGAGCCATTCTCCTAATGCTTGAGAAGAGAGCCTGGCCTGCAGGTCTCCAACATCTGGCTGGGCTGGGTCTCTCTTCCTTAGGAGAACACAGAGTGAGCCCAGATGAGACGGTAGGGGAGGGCGTGGCAGCAGGTGACTGATATCTCGCCATATATGTCCACTGAAGTACCATCTCTGAAAGCATGCAAGTGTTAGACTAGTTAATCCACTGGTGGGAAACAGTAGTGATGTTTTCTGGTGTTTAACTCATAGAATCACTAAGTGTGCCTGCACTTGGCTGGGCCTCCTATGTACCAGGGTGAGAGTGGACACTGAGCCAGTGGGTCTCTGCCCTTCTAGTCCCATCTCATGATTCTTGATCCTCTGACCCAGTAGGTAGGGGACTCTTTTACTGTAAATCAGATCCACCATGCCCTCAGAGTTTTCTCACACAATTAGAGTCAAAGCAAATGTTTGCTTCGTCCTAGGTAGAAGGTCTCCTCTGTGTCCCCTGCTTGCTTTCTGACTCTCCTTCCCCTACCCTCCCCTCAGCCTCACTGGGTCACCCTTCTGATCCCCACACTAGCTCTGCTTGTGTACAGCAGGGTCTTTGCTGGCTCTGGGCCTAAGGTCTCCAGACCAGGATCTGTTTACAGTGGGTTTCCTCTCATCCTTCAGTTCTTGTTGTGGATATGTTTTCCCCTCCTCTACCATCTCCCCATTTAATGTTCCCCTAGCCATACTCTTAGCTTTTTCAATGTAGATCTTTCCAGTTGTGCTGTTTTATCTTGCAGCCTATACATTCTGAGTCTCTTTCACCACATTACATCTTTTGCTGTCTTCTAGGGACTAGTTTTACTCACCCTGTGGATATCAAAATAAGAAGATGCTTAAGTCCTTTACATAAATTAGGGTAGCATTTTCATCTTACCTGCATACATCTTCCTGTGCGTTTAAATCATTCATCTTTAGATTACCAATAATACCTGTTATCATGCAATGCTAGGTACATAATTGCTACACTGTATTATCTACAGAAGAATAGTGTATACCAGCTTGGTACAGAAGAAATTGTTTCCTCTGTATGTGTCTTATTCATTTTTGGTTGAATGCATGAATGGGAAGCCCAAAGTGGGGAGGGGTAACTGTATTTCTATGTCACAGAAACAAATGTGGGGACTCGAGAAAATAAGACTCAAAACAGGCC
Source organism: Mus pahari (assembly GCF_900095145.1). Lineage (NCBI taxonomy): Eukaryota > Metazoa > Chordata > Mammalia > Rodentia > Muridae > Mus > Mus pahari. Next base: position 4,890,345 of record NC_034603.1, on the reverse strand, counting down.
TTTCAGCCACCTTCCAGGATGTAAAACTTTGCATCTTTAAAGCCATTGTCTCATTCCTTCTAAAACTCTCACAATGGGTGTTTCCAGAGAGGAACAAACCAAGGGCAGAACTTGGATTAGAACTCAAAGGAAATAAAATAAACACTTCAAAGATAAAACTTCTCCCACTGAAACCCTTTTCCTAGTGAAATGGATTTGACCATCAAATTTTTTTAAGGCATTTAAATTAAAGTTCATGCGTTTACCCAGCATAGCACCTTCAGTCTTTCCTAATCAAGTCTTCCGTACTTTAAATGGTTATTAAGTGTCTCTTAAGAGATTAGGCTTTTTTTCACCTGATTAGATGACAAATCCAATATTCATCATAAAATTGCAATGAAGACGCCTAATCTGTAAAATGCTAATCAGGGGGCTGGACAGATGCTCAGTGGTTAGCAGTGCTTGCTGCTCCTACACAAGCCCAGCACCCAAGTGGGGAGGCTCACAACCACCCCAACTCCAGCGGCAGGGCCTCCAGCACCCTCTTCTGGCCCCCATAGGCACTGCATCATGTCCACCTTCCCATGCATACGTTCTTTTCCTTAAATAATTTTTTTAACGTTAGTCATTTAAGGACTTATTTAAGGGAATATTTACTTAGAGATTTATTTAAGGGAATTAAAACACAGATTGAACTAGTGGTCAGAGGGCAACATTTATGTCATTGAATTGGCTTCTGGTAGTTTTGTCTCAGCCAGAGGCCCTTCCGGATTATAGCAAATCCTTAACCTTTTTTCTCTGTGACCACTACCTAATTCCTAAGGCGACACCCCTAGCGCCATTTTTATTAGTTCTGTCTTCCTGGGTCTAGGTCCAGATCAGCAGTTTCCTATCAGGGGAGACTTTGTTCTCCAGGAAACCTCCAGTAATGCGTGGAAGCATTTCTTAGTGAGGCTGGACAAGAAGTGCTCCTCGATGAAGTCTAGGTTGCTGTCAGTCATCCTTGTGTGTAGGAAAGCTGCCCACAGTGAGGGGCAGCCAGGGCCAGTATGGAAATCATAGTGAAGCTGAGAAACATTCCCTCCTGAAACACGGCTGCATGGGAAAGCCACTTAGTCCCAAAATAGAAAGCCTTTTGCCCTGATGTCAAAGGATATGATGCCCAAGGTCTGAGAGGCATTAAACACTTTCCTGGTTCAGGCATGTCCTAAGACTTCACCAACATGACCCAAATTAGCTGTGACCACACTTTGAAAGAGAAGTATGGCAGCTTGCTCAAGGTCCCATGGTCACAACACAGCCCTGCCAGGATCCAGAACACAGGTCAAGAGCCCTGCTCCCGTTGAAGGCCACTCCGGCACCTGAGCACCGTTCATTATCAGAGCAGGATGGACACAAGGGCTGCTGCAGCCTCAGCCCCACAGAAACTCGAGTTCTGAATGTGCTGAAAACCACCATCCACAGCAGCTCTTTCCCCCAGCTGGGGATGTGGAGTGCACTTTTTCCCATAAAGTGCTTATGCACTGGAATGCCAGGGGCGAGCAGGGAAAACTGGAACAGTTGGACTCTAAATAGTGAGGCATTTTCTGCAGCGCAGTGAGAGCAGCTGCCCAAGGCCTGTGCTCTTTTCTTTGGTTTTCCATCTTCTCGGCCAAGAGCTCTGGGGGATTGGAGAGAGGCCAGTTCGGTGGTGGCCAAATGTGAATCCAAAGACAATGACAAGGTTTCCCCAGCCTTCTCAGCTCCAAGCCTCGCTTTCTCCTTACTCACAGCAAACAGCAAATCTTTATAGGGCAATTCTCTTACTTCCCAGTCTTCTTAAGGACTGTCATTATAAATCTGTCCCTCACCGCCCTACCCACACACACAGCTTTCTGACATTCTGAGGTCATGCACACTAAAGGACATCCGTTCATAGAATATTTCCCCCATGAGTATATGGGACTATAGGTACAAAAAAGCTAAACTATGTAGTACACCCAGGCATGATGTGTACATGATGTGTACATGATGTGTACATGCCTGGGTGTACTACATGGTTAGTAGTATAGGTAGTACATGCCTGTAATCACAGCACTTGAAAGGCTGAGGCAGGAAGATCTGGAGTTCAAAGCCATGCTAGGCTACATGATGACACTCTGTGTCAACATAGCCAAATTAAAGGAAAATAAAATGCTTATTTTATTTAGTTTTTCATAATCTATAGCTACAAAATCTAGAGAAGTAGAGTGATTTCTTCGGGGACAAATAGCAAGCAGGGTAGATGAGGGCAGAGTCCCAGGTGTCTGGTTCAAAATCTAGTCTGTTTTTCCTCTTGCTATGCAACCAGCAAAAGGATCCAGTGGCCCCTGGGAGAATTGGTATCTGCCATTAATGTTGAAGCAGTGATCTACATCAGCCCTAGACCTAGACTAGAATGAGTGACCATGTCTAACACACTTGAGAATGGGTTCTTGGGCTACGTCCCCAAGTCTATCTCTCATTTTGCCTTCAGCATAGCCCTGTTCAGATCACTCTCATTGACGAATCCAATATCAAACACCCCCCTACAATGCAGCCATACTCCATGTCAGAACGACCCAAAATTTATGCATAACCATATTCCATCCCTAGCCACATGAATGAATGAGACTCAGAGACCTGCAAAGAGTCCATGGGTTGATGGTAGTAATGTAGCTATTAAATGCATCATCGCATCACAGTGTATTAAGTCTGTGACAGAAAATGGGTCAAGGGGTTGTGTGTTCCCAGCAGAAGGTCATCAGAGGCTTTCAGTGTCAGTGACGCAGATATCAGAACACATGCCTGTAATGCCAGCATTTCAGAGATGAATGCAGAAATACCAAGAGTTCAATGTTAGCCTTAGCTACATAGTTCAAGGCTAGCCTAAGTACATGAGACCTTGTCTCCTGTGTGTGTGTGTGTGTGTGTGTGTGTGTGTGTGTGTGTGTGTGTGTGTGTGTTATATATTTAAGTTAAAGGCTGAGTGGGGCAAGAGTATTGTCAGAAGTTCGCGGCATCCCAGGCTACAGGTGAGCAGACCAGACTGGGCTAGAGTGACACCTCATCTCAAAATAAATAAGGAAATCTTAAATTGTAAGAGATATTGGAAAGTTAGATTGGAAAGGAGGGGAAAGCATTGTTGGGAAAGGGACTAGAAATTGAAAGAGCTGGAGGCAAAACCAAAACAAAAAAAAACAAAAAAACAAAACAAAACAAACAAACAAAAAAAACGAGACTACCAACTTTAGGCCGGGCGTGGTGGCTTACACCTTTAATCCCAGCACTCGGGAGGCAGAGGCAGGCGGATTTCTGAGTTCAAGGCCAGCCTGGTCTACAAAGTGAGTTCCAGGACAGCCAGGACTACACAGAGAAACCCTGTCTCGAAAAACCAAAAAAAAAAAAAAAAAAAAAAAAAAGTGAGAAAGAGCTGGAGGCAAGAACAGCAGTGCTCCTTGAGCATCTCTGTGGTGGTTTAAATACGCTTGGCCCACTGGGAGTGGTACTGTTAGAAGGTGTGGTCTTGTTGGAGGAAGTATGTCCCTGTAGGGGTAGGCTTTGACACTCCACCCAGTGCAGAAGAGTCGGTTTTCTCCTTGTTGAAGCCAGATGAAGATAGAGAACTCTCAGCTCCTCCTGTATCATGTCTGTCTGGATGCTGCTCTGCTCCTGCCTTGATGATAATGGACAGAACCTCAGCACCTGTAACCCAGCCTCAATTAAATGCTGTCCCTTATAAGAGTTGCCTTGGTCATGGTATCTCTTCACAGCAGTGGAAACCTAACAAGACAACCTCCAAGGAGGCCGGGGCCCTTCCAATAGAGTCCACAGGGAGAAGAGAAGAGTGGGCTGCAGGGATGCAAACAAGGCAGATGCATGTGTGTGTCATTAGAGCATGGTGCTATGATGGAGCATCGTGTCATGTCTAAAGTCTTAGCTTCCCCACCCCACCCCACCCCCACTCCATGCAGCATCTTACTCTCTGAAAAATCACACTTGGGCCTTATACTCAAATGGAATATTATATATCTGCTTAAGTCACTTCTAAATACACACCCTTGTCTATAAGGAAGTATGACCTTTTTTGTATCTGTCTACTGCACCTGTGGACATTCTGTCCCCAGGGAGAGAAAAGGCAGGCAGGTTGATAAAGAAGTGCAGGGATCAGAGAATCCATGGTCATATTTAGGTTCCCCATGAACAGCATGAGCTCAAGTCATTCCATCTCTCTGAGCCTCAGTTTTGTCCTCTGTAAAACAGGGCTAAGGCTATTACTACCTTGAAGGTTTTGGAAAGCCACTGCTGAGTTAACACAGGACACAAAGCAATGTGAGTCAGAGTCAGAACCATCCACAAACCGCATGCATGGACTGTTAAGGCCCATTCCTGGAGTGTGGATTCAGTGGGTCTGGTGTGAGGCCCACAGATGTGTGTTTCTAATAAGTGCCCAGGTGACACTGACACTAAGAACCTCTCGTGTGTCATTTTCAGGAAAGCTTAGGCTAGCAGGCAGTGATATCTCCAAGCATGGCAGTTTCAGGGTCACCCAATGAGAAAAACAGGCCAAGCAGTTCTGCATCTCAAGGTAATGGTCGCTTGACTGGCACAGGACCCTGGTAGTATCTCTGGGCTCATATAGGCTCATGGCATAGAGGTTCAGGGGTGGAGCTGACTCTGGCTTCCAGTGTTTTATCTTCCTATTTCAGGAGGGTTTAAATAAAAGACAGACAAGCCATCATCCTGGGGCCCTTTGACAAGCAGTACTAATGCTATCCCCCTGCCAACTGCCACAATCTACTGAAGTGGCCATGCCACTGACTTCTGGCAGACTGACTATCATGCATGTTGCCAGACATATCTTTGGATGGTCCCTGGCCCAGCCCACCTAGTCTCTATAGCTTAGCACTAGATTTATGATGTATGAGTATTTTTCACCTCCACTACCTTCTGCTAGATCATGTCACCAACTTCACTGGCCCAGTCTATACAGAGCCATAAGAAGGATCCTAGGAATAGTCGAAGCCCAGCATCGTTGTTCGGGCCTCCTCTGTCATGGCTGGCAGGCTTCCATGGCAGTTTCAATGCTCTCTGCGGGCAAGTTACTGTCACATCTCTAGTCCCTCCCCCCTCATCTTCTTCCCTCCACTCTGCCCTCACTAGCCTGCTTGACCCTACAACTCTCAAACACATTCCTACCTTCATGCATCTGTCTCCTCTTCCTAAAGGCCTCTTTCTCCAGATGTTTCTGACTCGTGTCCTCACGTCGTTTAGGTTTTACTTAAATGTCACTCCTTCCCGGGTGACATTTAAGCCCTTCCTGGTCCCCCACCACACACACACTAGTCATCACCACCAACATCCTCTGGTACTGTGCCTCACTCAGTGTCTTGAGAGCACCCTCCCTCCCTCCGTATCTGGTATGCATCTCTTTGTTTATCATCTGATTTGACTCTCTAGTGTCTAACTTCACGTCCTTGTCTGTTGTCATTGAGTCTGTCACATGAACTATAAGCACTTGCTTCCATGAGACTGACTATCATGCATGTTGCCAGACATATCTTTGGATGGTCCCTGGCCCAGCCCACCTAGTCTCTATAGCTTAGCACTAGATTTATGACGTATGAGTATTTTTCACCTCCACTACCCTCTGCTAGATCATGTCATCAACTGTGAAACAGTTGCTTTTATCCAGTAGGTTATTTAAGGATGAATAAATTTCATGTTAGGATTTTTGTTTTTTAATTACTGTTTCAAACAGTGATATCTTCCTAATTTCCACCCCTAACTAAGGACAGTCGAGGGCTGAATGGCCCCGCCCCTACTAGAGTATGGACACACCCAACTGGAATCAGTGAGTTATAAAATAAATAAATAAGTATCATCAAGGACACAGCGTTGGAAGGGAGTGAGGTAGATCTGAGAGGTGTTAGGGGAAGAGTTAGGGTAAATACGCTCAAATACTATATGTGTACATCCCAGTGTCACTAATAAACACCAGGACCAGAAGAAACATGTGAGGAAAGGGTTAAGTTCATGCACAGGATGCAGTCCACCATCTAGGAAGGCCAGGCAGAGACTCAGGCAAGAACCCAGAGGCAAGAACTGAAGCAGAGACAGTGGGGGGACTGGTTCACTCCCTTATACTAGAACTACTTAACCCAAGAGTGGCACCACCCTCCTATATCAACAAGAAATCAAGGAAATGCCCCCTGGGACTTGTCTATGGTCAGTCTGATGGAGGCAACTCTTCAGTTAGGATTCTTCTCTTCTCAAGTGTCCCTAGTTTGTATCAAGTTGAAAACTATGTCCCAGCACATTATGAAATTCTCAAACTAGACAAGTAAATTAGTGAATGATTTTATCATTTAAAAAATAAATAAAAGGAAACCTAAGTCATTATATATCACTGCAGCCGCTCGACTGATGCAAGAAAACCCAAATGGAAGATTTCATTATTTCCTCTCATCAAGACACTAGCGCATGGCTGTACTGTTCTTACCAAAGTTGCTTCCTAGGGTACGTGACACCACTGTTAAAGCTGTTATGCTTTGTGTGTAAAATGGTCCCCACGGGCTTATATGTTAAAGGCATGGTCATTGCTGTTGAAGCCAGCCATCAACTGACAGGTGATTGGATTATAAGGTTCTACCTCTATCGATGAACCCACCCAATACCAGATTCATAACATGCTGGAGTTATCAGGAGATAATGGCCTACCTGAAGGAAGGTGGGGCCTACTTGAAAGAAGTAGACTACCTAGGACATGTTCTTAGGGTCTGTCCTTTGTCCCTAGACCCTTCCTGTCTTCTCTCTGCTTTCCTGACACCACTGAGGTGGGCGCCTTTGTTCAGCCACACTCTCCTGCCCCATCCCAGGCTGTAACAGAGGAGCACACCTAACAGACTAACACCATAGCCAAGGTCAATGTTTCCTCCTTAAGTTGCTTTTGTTGGGTAATTTTGTCACAGCAACAAAACAAAATTGACAAATGTACCCCAGAATTATCCATTAAGGCAGGAAGACATGCAGATGCACTGCAGACAGCCTGGACTCTGAGATCTCCATGTACAGCTCGTGGGTCAAGGCATAGCAAGGTGGAAAAGACTGAGGCTGGGCCTACTGTACTGATTGCAGCCAGACTTCTCACAGTCCTTCATCTCTCTAAGACTGGCTTTCTCCAGCTATAACATGAGAGGAAACAACTGGCCATCGTATTCTAAATGTTTTTGATAAAATGCTTAATCTTTTTTGTCAGCCTTGTCACACTGATATGATTATTAGTACCATTCTGTAGATAAGAAACCAAGGCCCCGAGGAATGAAGTGAGAAGCCCAAAGCCACAGAGCTAATGGTTTACAACCAACATATTGCACACAGTCAGTTTGTCGGATGTATTTTTTTTTTTTTTTTTGCATGTCTCCAGATCTCACAATCATAGACAGCAATATGATATTAGTTCCTGGCACCTATCCCGCAGAGGAGTAGTGAGGATGAAATGAGTTCATCCCGAGAGTTCATCCAGGGCCTGCTGCACAGGATTGACTGTCTTTAGGAAGGAAGCAGTTTAGAAATTAGTTCTTTCCGGTGTCCCAGTCAAGCTGAAAGCTTGTTTGGTAGCCAAATACAATCCCTCCTCAAAGCCAGCAGTCAGAAGTGTGCTTATGTCACAGGAAGGGAAGCATCATGCCTCAGTGGTCCCAACCCTGAGGCCCATCCTGGACTCAGACATCCCTGGGTCTCCCCTCAGGCAGAAAGTAGCTGTTCCAGCTTGTTGCTTCACAGCACCGACTGTGACAGCCCCTTTTTTTCTAAAGGACCTGGCAGGTCACTGTCTGGCACCCCACCAGGCTGCTACCCCCCTGCTGGGCCTAGGCTCCGTGGCCATCCCGGCTTCATCTGTCTGACCTGTCAGCAGGCTCTGTGAAACGCAAGCTGATGAGGAGCTGGGAAGGGAAAGAAGGTGGTTATGAGAGACCAGGCCCAGCAGGCAGAGGGCAAGCACTTGGGGAGATGGGAGGCTGGGATCAGAGGCCCTGCTCTCTGTGGCCAGTGGCTTCTGTAATAGTCAAGGGGAAGACAGCAGCAGCCAGGATGGAGGTCCCTAAAGGGCTGCAAACAACACAGAGCTAACGGGGTGAATGTGTGCTGGGTCAGGCTTTGTCCATGGTGCTGAACTACTGATCAAATGCCATCATTGCTAGAGGCTGCTTCGTGGCTAAAGGGAGTCAGCTACCCAAGAGTGGAAAGAAGAAAGGGGGAAATACGGAAAGGGGTGGGAGCAGGTCAGAAAAAGAAGAGAGGAGAGAGGGAAGAAAATGAGAAAATGAGGGTGTTTGTTGAAATATCAACACTCAGAGGAGACCCTGATGTTGGAGAACTCTCACAGCCTCCTGTGAGAGTCAGGAGTAGAAGTCAAGAGGCTGTGGAAGCAGACAGCCAGTGTGAGAACCATACACCCATCACTAATCAGTTTTGTGCATTTGTGCAGAACCCAGTTGTTCTCTGAGCCTCAGTTTTTCCATCTGCAAAATGGAGCTGTCAGAACACAGTCTTGTGAGGTTCCTAAGAACATATGTGAATGATCTTGGGTGGATGAAGGACTCATGGTGTAGAGTGGGAAAGCTTATAGAAGCTTGAAGAGCTGGTACAGGGCCAGCCCAGTGGTCACCTACTAAATCACAATGTAAGCTGGATATAAACGAAGACCTGGAGTAGAAAACTGACGATAAAATATTCCCTAGCCCAATACAATATGTATTCACATCACTAGTCTTCCGATTGACTTAGCTATGTATTGGGTGCAAGGACCAGAGGCAAGGCTCCAAGCATGGCTCCGTGGTCAGAGGCAAGGCTCCAAGCATGGCTCCGTGGCACACTGACTCCCAGGAAGAGAGAGGTCTTTAATAAGAAGCGTAGCCTCAATAGCAGCTACGTGTAAGACGTGGACTTTGGAGAGCAACAAACCCTGTTCAGACCCACCCTTACCGCTTCCTCCACTCATTAAATCTGTGTCTAGTTCTCCTGCTCTGCCATTGCAAATGGCAGCCCCAATGCCTGAGATCCCAGAGCCTCATGTGGAAACTACTCCACACAGTACCTGATACCTAGAAACCTCTTCATAGGCACCAACTATTAGCCCTCGAAAGACATGCTTGCCTGTAATGCAGGCTTGGGAAGCACAGCCTGTGGACTACATCCAGACAAGGGCTCATAAATTAAAAAAAAAAAAAAAATGGGGGCATTTGTTTTATAACTCGGCTGCGTGAAGTTTGCACGTGACAATGCCGTATCACAACAGTAGAAATTTGCAATGCTTCATCAACATGCTACTTCCCAGGATGTCATTTAGCACTGGGCCCTGTACTCAGGGCCACCTCAGGGTATCCAGGAAGCGGAGAAAAGACAGAGAGAGAAACGGGACAGTGTACGGTTCACCAGAAGGGTCATGCTTGTCATAGTACTGTTGGGCCTGGTCAGTGTTGGCCACCACAGTCTGAAAAGCCAAGTGAGGACAGAGATGTTGCTTGTTACCATGGAGGACGGGGAGGTTTGGTTGGCCCTTCTGAGAACAGGTTGGCCTCTCTCCTGGTAGAATACCTTCACACCTGATACAGTGGTGGAGGCACGTCTGAACCAAAGAGCTCCTCCCTCGTGAAACACCGTCCACTCTCCTCTGTGCTATTAAAGAGCTGTGAGTATTTACATATCAAGGACTCTAAGAAGTTCTGCTGTGAGAACTTAGCTTCATGTTATTTCATTCATCTCTCCCAAATTGTACTTGAACATAGATCCACCCCCAACCTGCCACCTCCATTTTTGTGTTTCAGGAAACCCCTGATAACATCCTACAGGAGCCCTAGATTGGAAAAGCTGGAGTAATCCCTCAGGATTGCATGAACTTCTCTCGGTGTCTAAAGGGCTTTTACAGTAATTCAGGGCAAGGATTCTTAAACTTTGATAAGCAAGGGAATCACCTAGGACTCTTATAAAATCTCAGATTCACGGTCTTTGATTGTAGGTCTAAAATAACAGCAAGAATCCAAATGCCTGTCCTTCAGGCCAGGTGACAAGGACCATACTTTTGAGCAAGGCTAGTTTAGATTATCTATACTAGAAACTCAGTGCTCAGTACAAGTCATCGCTGGAGAGCTTGTAAGTAGTAGGCTCCCGAGCACCACACAAACTCCCTAACAGATTTTGTTGGTTGTATTTGTGTTTTGTTTTAGGGAGCATTTGGTAAAGAACCTTCACCAAAGTAAATAAATAAAGTAGATGAACATTCAGGATGTGACGGAAAATATCCTTCGCCCCTGTGGCCTCCAGGCACAGCTAGGGGCGTGAGGAAGTGAGGTCACACCTGAACCACACCCTTTTGGGTCACAGAGCCTTGTGGCTCTCCTAGCTCACTCTGTTTTTTTCTCTTTCCCACATCCTTCCCCCAAAGCAGGAAAGCTGGGAAAGAGCTCGTAGTGGGGCTGCCACACTGCCAGATCTCTGGCCAAGCCTGGCTGATCTTCCATTGCTAAGTCATAAGAAAAGCTGACGGTGCTTTGGGGCAAGGCTCTTTGGCCTTGGAACTCAGAGACTGACACAAAGAATTGGCATGAAGTAAGAAGAAAATTTCCAACAGGCCTTCCAGGAGTGAAAATACGGTTCTCCTTCTTAAGAATGGCCATGCTCCACAGAGGGAGAGCAGGCCGCCTGAGCAACAACGGTCCGTCAGGCAGCCAGGGTATTAATGGCAGGTGAAACGTTCCAAATGAGCACCCTGTCAGCCAATCTATTGCTTTCAGAGGCTGGCAATGCGGGAAACCTAACAGAGGCAATGAAGAACTAATCTCATATTGCCAGGTTAAATCAAGTCAGCCTTGCCCGCACCTTTCACTTCTTAGTTACATCAGGCCAGAATACTTTCAATTATCCCTCACTTCCAACTTGTCAGCAGGCATAGGGGAAAATGCAAATGGAACAATGCCCTTCTCTGGTGGAGAGCAGGAACTATCATTAAGAAGCAATGCTCACCGAGCTGTGTGTCAGTCTTCCTGGGGGCCCCATCCCATAGCTCTCTGCACGTCAAGGTAGTGATATTAACTTAAGTCCATTCTATAGATTGGGAAAGTGAGTTCACTTGCCCAGGGTTAAAGAGCCAATGAATAAGAGTCCAGCTTTGAAAGCCAGAATGTTCTCGTTCTACAGTTTATGCTTATTTGCTTTGTTTTTTTTTCTAACTGGGCCAAGAGCCAGTGTCACCATGAACAAGTTCGGAAAAGGCTTAGGTACTACAACTTCCTGGGGCCTGGGCTTTAGAGAGACTTCCTTGTACATTTCTAAAGAATAGGCCAGAACCAGCACGTTAACTTGTAAGACCACCCCATGTAAGCTCCCTGTCTCCCCATCAGGGTGCCTTTGAAATGTCTACTATCCTTTATCCACTCTTTAAGCATGCAGAATCAACCAGATGCTAAGAGTTAATCTGGGATTTAGCAGGGTTTTAGCTCCAACCCCAGGAGTCCCAGGAGACTCCTGCATCCTAATATATCAAGCAAGGAAACGGTTCATGGTGAATGATGGATAAAGGAGCCAGTCAGTATGGCATAAGGAAAAGTACAGATAAAGGTGTTCCACTACCACAGGTCTATCTTTGTGGCACCTACATGAGCCTTCTCTTAAATAGAGGAAGAGCTGAGGTAGAGGTGAGGGTCATATATAATGACACAGTCTTGGTCCAGGTGTGTTCTGGGCGATTGTCATCTCTGTTCTGGCTCTGCAGGGTAATTAAAGGAAGTTGTCCTTGTCATCACTTGAAAGCAATATGGCATCCATAAAATTGATCACATCTTCCCCAGGAGACAAACTCCCCATCATAGATAACTGCCATCATTTGAGGTGTGGTTTCTTGGCTCATCAATGTGTACACAAAACTTCCCTCTCTTATAAAGCAGATGTTCTTCTGTCAGTCTTCTTATTTCTGGCTTCCAACGGGGCTGATGGTTCTGCTGTGTTTGGGGTGGGGCAGAGGGGCTCTGAAACTCCCAAAGCTGACAAGATGCCTAATGGAGGCCTAATTTCCCAACCTTTGCTTATTTTGTGGACTCCAGTGAGGAACCAATACTTTTCAGCAAACGTTTCTCAGAGCCTGTTATCCATGCATCATCCTAGGGCCGGGTGGCCAGCAGCTCCAAAGGGCTGTAGACAGCTTCTTCTACAGGTGGGAGCAGTATCCCTTTGCAGTCTCCTAGAGATTGGGTTGCCACAGCAACAATCATTTGTACTAGGGGATTCCATACATACATAAATGACTGGCCAAAATATATTTGTTGGATCCCGTGAACATTGTCATTTAGGATGACAATGCCAGAGCTCAACCTAAGTAAGATTTTTCCAACGCAAAATCCACTCCAGGGCAGCCATCTCCCCAAAACTAACCTCCTGGGGGGAAGGGGTCCTTTGGCCTTTGTCAGGGCCCTTGCTGACCAGATACCCCACACCCTTCCTCCTTTATTTCCATTACAGAACAAAGCATCAAATTTGTTCTAGGTCCAGCCAAGTGTCTCTATTTTTCTTTCCACCATGCCATTGACTCTCCCATCACCTCCCCATGATTAACCCTAAGATCTCCTGGGTTTGTTGCCTGTACTACCTGCGTTTTTCTTAAGGGAAATGAAAATTTACTAACCTCTAACAACAAACTATTGCTACCCAGAGAACCCAAGAAAGATTAAAACAGGAAATAATAGTGATTCCAACGCCCTCAGCATGTGGCCAGGTGTGCCCACTCTCTTAGGCCTCGTGATGGGCTTGGCCGATCGCCCAACATTGCTGTGAGATACCATCACTGTTACACCACCACTTTCTGAAACTGCCTACACAGCTAGTTAGCCAAGATGAGAAGCAGAAATGTGTAGAGTGCCCAGAAAGTTCCCTTGGGCCTTTCCCCAGCCAGGACCTCCTCAAAGAGGAGACTATAATTTCTGACCTATTGTGATTGATTGTGTCTCTTCTTGAGCACCCTGGCAGTGGATCAGTATGTACTCTTCAAAGTTCATGGTTTTTAACCAAACCTCTACATAGCTCCCTGGCCCACCGACTAGGATAGATGGACTGGATGGGTGAGTGGTTGTACATCCTTGCAATGGGTCCTCTCAAACCACGGCCTGGGAAAAGAGGGTTTCAGTGTGAAAATCTGAACTTTTAAACCATTGTTACATGTGTTTATTTTATATGAGTGTGCACGTGTGTGGAGATTAGAGGACAACATAAGGAGGTTGGTTCTCTCCTTGTCCCCTATGGATCCTGGGAAGCAGACTTAGAGCATCAGGACGGCAGCATTACCATCATCCACTAAGCAATCTTGCCAATCCAACCCAGACTGCATGTAGAAGTTCACTGAGTATCCACCACACCTGCCTTGAATCATTGAGGTCAAATTGTGCTACCTTACGACAGAAGGAAACAGAAAAGTCAACACGGATGTTCCTCTAAAGCTTTTAATGCTTAAGAAACCCATAGAGTTCACGAAGGTCAAAGAGGAAGTCATGTGCCTTGCAAACAGTGGGAAACACAAGATGCCACAAAACTGAAGGAAACACTTCTAACCAGCTTCTCCCAAAGTCCCCAGTTCACAGAGATCAAAGAGGAAAACGGGAGAAATAAGCATCCTCACATCTTCTTTGACTTGATAAGACTCAAAGATGCAGGCAGCCTCTTTTGGGCAAAAAGATAGACTACATGTTTTACTAATTCTGAAATACCCGAATGTTGACTGTGGCTACTCCCCTGTGTACATTGGGCCTCATGCCACCAACAAGAGCTTGTCTGTGCTGGTAAGTGTTCATTAATAGTTTAAGCAGGAGTCTCTTGACCATGCGGGTGGCTCCTTTAGACTCCAGCAGAGCAAAGCAGAGATGGCTCTGGAGGTGGCTGACACAAGCCTCTAGCCATCACAGAAGGTCCGTGCCAACAGAGTGTGGTGGTTTGAATCTCACAGGAGGATGGGGGGGGGGGCTCTCGGCAGCCTGGTTCTAGGGATGAATTCCCGGCCTCTTTGTTTTTCATGCCCATCTCTTTTCAGATGCCCATGTCAACCATCCCAGTCATTCCCCAGCTGGAGCAGTAGACAGGCCTTCAGAAGTGATTAAGTCTCAAGTTTCCCTGGGTGACCAGCCAAGCAGCTAGCGCTGAAGTCTTCTGACTTCCTTAATGAAGAAGCATCTCTTTCCTCTAACGGAGATGCTAGCATTGGCTGCCTTTTCCTGCATCTTAGCCAATTGGCTAAGACTGACTCAGCCTTCCAAGCTTCAGTTTTTTTCTCTGTAGGATGCTCATAATGGTTACAGTTCAATTTCTGAGCACTTGTGGTACCAGACACTGCTCCAAGTACCACAAGTCATTCTTCGGCATCCACAGGGGGTTCCTCAGGGACCCACAGATACCAATCCCCATGCTCAGATCACTTACGGAAAAGCCTCCTCACATCTTCCAGAGCCCTGCTCTTGGGTATCCAGCCTTTGACATCACTATGTAACATCATTTACAAAATTCATCTCTGATGGCTTGGCAATCAAGTCACAAGGGAAAATATTTTAAGTAAATGTATGACTTTGTGTTGGGCCATATTCAGAGCTATTCCCCTCTGCATACAACTCACAGGCTTAGTTAGACAGAACTACCAGAGCATCTCAGGGGGACTTCTGCTACAATGTAAATGCTGTATAAAGAGTGGTGGTATTGGATTGGCTGGGAAACAGGAAACCATCTACATGTGTCCAGTAGCAATGTGGCCAGCATAGGCTTGGCTTCATTTTCTGGGTTTAGTTGAAGGCACAGATACGAACACCAGATCCAGAGGGCTGAGAACTGACTGGTTTATTCCTTCAGACAGCACTTTCTCACTCCATCACCATCATCTCTTGGCAAATGGGGGAGGGGGAGAGATGAGAGGCTCAAACAGCTGATTGTCCACAGAAGTTGAACAGCAGCCGGGGTGAAACCCTGAGACGAGAATCTAGTCTGAAGCTCCAAGGTTGCCTCACCCTTCATGGCCAAGTTGCTGTGAAGAGTCAAATTTTAAGAATATCAAAATACTGCTTCCTCTGTAGCGATCCTAACCTGTCATTATTTGGAACTTAGCAAGTTTGCCAAAGTTTGACCAGCCCAGGGCCCATCCTAATAAATGACTCTAAGTATAAAGGAGTATTAATTTTATTGCTTTTCTTGTCCATTTTTAATAAACAGGGTGCATTTAAACCTCCAGTGAATTTCTATTTAGGGTAGTACCTATAATTTACTAAACATGTGCTATATGCTAAAGGGATATTCTATACATCAAGTCTCTTATTCCCTGTCTCATAAGGCTGTATCATATACACTATAATAACTGTGTGTTGTTGCTACTGTTGTTATTCTTTGAGTGAAGGTCTGGAACT
This sequence comes from Mus pahari, assembly GCF_900095145.1. NCBI lineage: Eukaryota > Metazoa > Chordata > Mammalia > Rodentia > Muridae > Mus > Mus pahari. Next base: position 4,874,941 of record NC_034603.1, on the reverse strand, counting down.
TGCTATGTAGACCAGGTTTGACTCCAACTCACAGAGATCGGCCTGCCTCTGCCTCTGCCTCTGCCTCTGCCTCTGCCTCTGCCTCTGCCTCTGCCTCTGCCTC
>NC_034603.1:4867660-4874660 GCF_900095145.1 Mus pahari | reverse complement strand
CTCTGCCTCTGCCTCTGCCTCTGCCTCTGCCTCTGCCTCTGCCTCTGCCTCTGCCTCTTGAATGCTGAGACTAAAGGCATATGCCGCCATGCCCAGCCAGATAGTTCAGTTTTAAAGGCAAATGAACTGAGGCTCAGCAAAGTTGTTCATCTTCCCAAGCTTGCACAGCTGGGATGAGGACAAGGAAGATGAAATCCAACCACAAATCCACCTGATTCCACACGGCAGGCTCTTACCTCTGACTCGGTATAGGGGTGGGGCCTTCTCTGTTAGGACTTCTAATCCAAAGAATTCAGTCTATATTACTAGATTGTCTGATGTTTTAAATCAAAAGTGACATTTAAAAAATAAATTAAGTGTAATATGGTAGTGTACAATTCCAGTCACAATAGTTGAGAGGTGTAAACAGGAGAATAAGAAACTCAAGGTCATCCTCAACTACAAGTAGAGTGAATTCTGGGCCAGCCTGGGTTATGTGAGTCCCTATATCAAAACAACAGTAAAAGAAAATAACAGAAAAGTGATATTTTTTGAGCAGTCTTAGTGTGATGGCAATCAATTAATATTAAAATATAAATACATAAATGGGCTCAATCTTGTTCCCAGAAAGATTCTTCACACCCACATTTCCCTGGAAATGCCAGTTCAATTATCATATGATATAATAAGTGCATAGACAAAATCGGCCAAAGCTGTGGTTTAGCCTCATTTCTGACAGAAAACGCCTAGAATGAGCTCTGAGGCCACGTTTCAGAGCGAACTGAAGCAGGTGAGGACACGTGAGCAGATGTGTCAACACCGTGGGCCACCTGGGAGGTCCCACTTGCTGAGTCAGAATGAAACTCCTGTTAAGGGTCACTGCAAACATCTCCCACCACCACCTCAATCCCCCTCAGGGAGGAATGATGGGTGGAGACGAAGCCAGACAAATAAGTAGGTATATAAATAAATAAAGAAACAGGCCAGTGTCATCAGAGGGCCTGTGGCTTCCCGCCCTGCTGGATGGAGCCGTCCTAGCCTCTCGGTCCTGAACTGGCAGTTCAGAGTGGTTTGATTGCCCGCTTGATTGTTTGCGAGATAACTGCAGGATTGTCAGTGACAGGGTAATTTACTGAAGATTGCAATGTCAGACTCCATCCAAGGGACCTGCTAGCATAAAGATGCGCTTCTCGTGACTGACAGGCCACTGGGAGACTGGAGGGCCAATTTAAAGTTCAAGGTGTGGTCGGAGAGTGTTGGGGGCAGCAGCCAGTGATCACACAGCATGAGGAGGTATTACAGGCATAGTGTATGCTGCTGCCCTAAGAACCCCAGCAACCCCTAAACAGTGGGACCACAGCAGAGAAATGTATATGTGTGGGAGGAGATCATTTATATCTCTTCTCTTTTCTTCTTATTTGTCTTCTGTTACTGCTGATGTGTTTAGACCATCTCTTGCCATTCTGAGCCCTCAGATTTACCAAAAACAAAACAAAACAAAACAAAAAAAAAACAAAAACAGTATCAACAAAACGGGGGGTGGTGGAATTGAAGGTACTGGCAAACTTAGAGTGACAGCCTCCCAGTGGTGGGGTGAGGGAAGGGAGGGGGAGGGCAGCATGCTTGGTGCTTAATAGGAAAACTGTCTCCTGGTTTTATTTGAACTGGACGCATACACGTACATGCTCGAGCTGGTACTATGGGGTGGGTGGTAAAATGATGGAGGAGGAAGAAGCCCTTCCCAGCTGTAGGAGGGCAAGGCCACCAGAGATGGATGGGGCTCCTAATGGGAAGAGGCCGGCGACCTTAAAAGAAATCTATAGCGTTAGCAACAGTGGGTTTCTTCTCACCTGAGAAGCGTCGAGGCTGCTGAATAGAAGTGCGGATCTCAGCGGGTTATTTTTAAAACCTGAAGCTGGGAGTTCTGTGTAGATTCTCTCTGTCTGGTGCAGCAGTCCACAGCCGTGATGTTCATGGCAGAATTCAATGCAATTATCTCCCCCCACCCTTCTTCCTTGTTCCGCCAATGGCCCTTGAATCCAGACTGAACAGTCAGACCGTGGATCTGGGGCTATGTTCCTGGACCAGTCCTCTGCCAGGATGTTGTTCACCCTCCAGCACTGTTTCTGGGGCCTCAGCTTTTCTGGGCTCTGGGGAGCCTCACATTCAGCCAGCACACAGGGCTGAGCTGCTCAGAGCCCTGATTTCCAAAGTCTCTAAATTTACACCGCGCCTGCCTGCCCACCCTCCTGTGGTCTGCATTTCTAGGAAATTTTGTAAATCTGTGTTACAAGGCACACCAGCCGCATTTGCCCACGTGGAAAATGAGAGGCCAGTTTTGGTAATTTAAAGCCAAGCAGAGCATGCCACCTCCTAATTTGTTTGTTTGCTAGAAGAAAAGTAATGCATTAAAATAATTGTACATTAATTGCTAAATTACAGAGGAACTTTGGTGAAATTACATATTTCAATTTCATTAGTGAAACCAAAGGGAAAGGGGATGCCAAAAAAAAAAAAAAAATTTACATTGTTGTAAATGTAAAAGCCCACAGCCAGACCTCTGATTCAGCAATCCTGAACAAGTGTTTGTCATGACGCAGCCCAGGACTGGAGAGCAGGCTTTTAAGATGCTAATTATTCCCACCTTCCTCCCCCCCCCCAAAAAAAATGCCTTGCTATCAAATCCAGGAAGTTATCCCCAAGCTTTTTTTTACCACATGCTCAATCAAAAACCTCACTCTAACAGGGAATTCGGAAAACGAACGCTGCCCTTATCATTCTGGTCCTCAGCCTTCTCTGGCGCGTGAAGAACAGCAAACAGTCATTTACTCATTCAACAAACGTTTGTTGAGCATCCTTTTCTCTGCTGGACACTGAGAGAGGCATAAATGTCGACGTTAATAAGGCCCCCGTTCATCTTTCACTGAATTTCTTTCCCCCGTAGGGAGGCAAGCATAAAGGCGTAATTAACTGCCATACAAGGAAGTTAGTGTCATCAACAATGGTTTCTGAAATAGATTGTGTGTTAGAATCACCTGAGAATCAGGACTGAAGTGCGGATTCCAGAACCTGCTCCCGGAGGCTGTCTATGGGGAGGCCTGAGGCAGGCGTTGATCCTACCTGTGGGTGTCTAATGCGAGCCGTTCTTAGAGGACCTGTGATGCACAGCCAATCAGCTTGTGTTACTATAACAAAACACCATCGTGTGTGTGTGTGTGTGTGTGTGTGTGTGTGTGTGTGTGTGTGTGTGTGTTTTACAGAGTAGACATCTATTTCTCATGGTTGAGACTGGGAAGTTCAAAGTCAAGGCTCTAGGAGGGATCAAGCGTCTACTGATGTCCTGATTCCCTCTCGGTGTCCTCTAAGGGCAGAAAGAAGGCTGGAAGATTCAACAGGGACTCAGAGCTTAGTTACTAGGGAGCATTCAGGGCTTTGCTCCACCCTAAAACCCCTTCTCATTGTGGTGCAGAACATCAGTGTGTAAAGGGAGGCTATGGGCCATAGCGCATAATGCTAACCTAGCTGGGGGTACCCACCAAGAGGGCCTCCTGAGTTAAAAGGGCACCCCTAAGCTGGACTGAGCACCATGGGTCCTCCTGTCTGTTCCTCCCTCACAGTGCCAGCTCCGTCTGGAGAGGTGCCAGGACCCTGTGCTTTCTGTCCCATTCCCCATATGTGGAGAGTACCCCGGTGTGTGGAGCGTAGTAGGTTAGTGACTAGGAGCAACCTGGGAAAGAAAATAAAGGGTGGGAATCTAGGAAAAGTGGCTCACACAGTGTCCTGCTCAGGAAGACAGAACGGAATCGACTTCTTTTCCTGCTTGCCACACAATGCCATGCCCACACCTCCTTAAAGAGGTCACATTCACAGCACCTGGTTCTCCATCTTGTCAACAGTTTGCTCCTTGGTTTGGTTGAAGGAGGTTTTCTCCAAGGGGGAAAGGTTGAATCTTTAGTGACTACATCCCCAATCTGCACAGGCCCTTGGGAGAAAGGCTCTGGGCAGTTTGTATGCTGTGTTATTTAAAAGCAAAGTTCAGGGTTTTATTCCTGGTGGCTCTAATAATATCCGCTCGTGGTAGCAAAAGGAAGGAATTTTAGGAAAATGTAATAAAGCAAAGAAAAAGCACCACACCAGAAAAGCCACTGTTGATATTTTCAGCAGTTTTCATCCATCGTTTATTCTCTGGGTTGGGGAAGCTGCAATTATACAAGGCTTGCTGTGTGAAGCCTGCCAGCCTAAGGCCCATGGGAAGGTTTGATGGTAACAAACGTGTTAGCGTCTCTCAGCATCTCCAAGTGGCTCGGCTCCATGTACTGCTCTAAGACTGGCTCTCTTTCTGCCCTTCCAGATGGCCTGGTGGACTGCCTGGATCCTGACTGCTGCCTACAGTCAGTCTGTCAGAACAGCCTGCTCTGCCGGGGGTCTCGGGACCCCTTAGACATCATTCAGCAAGGTCAGACAGACTGGCCTGCAGTGAAGTCCTTCTATGATCGCATCAAGCTCTTGGCAGGCAAGGACAGCACCCACATCATTCCTGGAGACAACCCTTTCAATAGCAGGTAGGTCCCCTTTTGTCCTTGTGGGCCAGTGAGATCCCCATTCCTTTCTCTGTTAAAGAAAAAGGAAGTTCTGTGTTTTCCTCAGACCCATTCCCTGTGGGACTGCCCACGAGGCAGCTGATCGCCGTGGCTCATTGAAGATGCTCTCATCATTCAGGGATGCTAGAGTAGGGTTGTGGCTGCTCTGAAGGATTGGACCACCTTCAGCCCAGAACCTCATGACAATACCTGTTGATTCTGAGCCTTGAGATGATTTCTATGATCCCTTCTTTTATGACATTTTTTTGTCATCATTTAAATCCCTTTTTTTAATGCCTCCGAGAGAAGCTTTTGTGTGAGCATAACCGAAATACTTGATTCGATGGAGTGTTTTTGAAAGCTGTTATTAACTTGATAACGTAACCTATCATCCGTGGCATCTTAAAGTCAAGGTGATGCCAGTTAGAGGGATTTATTGAGCACCTAGGATGGCATCTCTGATGCTCATACAGCCCCCGTGTGGGATGCCCCCTTGTGCTCAACTTGCTGAACCCAACCACCTCTCTCCAAGTCCCTCATCCCTTCCCATTCATTTCCTGCTCTCGGTTGGTAATCTGGAGTTTATGAATATCTGGAGATCACATTTTGAATATTATTTTTGTAGTCAACTTAACCGTCTCTTCACACCAGAGCAAGTCTCCCTGGAGCAGAGGGGAACGGGGAAGGTTTGACAATAAGACACCCTTCTACTTCTTCCCCTCTGTCTTCTAGATACTGTTCATTGGAGGGGTGAGAGGAGAGCTAGCCAGGGAGGGGGCCCTTTGCTGGCATGCATGATTGACTCCCTGGCCCAATCCAGAAGTCCAGACATATGCTTCTGTGGCAAAGGTTAGCGTAGCCTTTTAGGGGATACCCTACCCCATCTTTCTGCTCCCTCACATGAAAGATATGAACTGCTGATTGGTTCTTCCTCCATCCTGCCTCCAGATGTTAGGAGCATGAGCGAGACAATGATGTCCCTTTTGTATTCCCTTGTCCAGTCCTCTTCCTTCTAACTCTTTTGGAGTTTTTTGTTTTGCTTTGTTTTGTTTTGTTGTTTGTTTTTTACCTTTATTTTCCTTTTTTTTTTTTTTTACCATTTTTGAATTTGTTTTATACTTATATTTACTTTAAGGAGTGCCATAAGTATAAACGTAGAGATCGGAGAACAACCTATGGTCATTGATTCTTTCCTTCCAGCAGATTGGTCCCCAGATCAAACTCAGACGGTCAGATTTAGTCAGATTTAGTCAGATGGCCAGAGCACCTTTCCCTGCCGGGCTATTTCAGCCAGCCCTTATTTTATTTTTGACTGGCATGTAAAGACGATGCATAGTTATGGGGTACAGCGTGATATTTTGATTCGTGAATATGTTATTTAATGATCAGAACAAAGGTAATTGGGATATCTGTCACCTTAAATATTTATCATTTCTTTGTACTGAAAACATTTAAAAATCTGTTTACATCTTTCCAATATGCAGTATCTTTGGTTCAACATAGCCACCCAACCCAACTATGTACTAGAACACAGTACATATTCCCCTCTCTAACGGTACCACACGCTGCCTTCCCCTTACTGTCCTCAGCTCTGTCCTCATTCAGCTAGGCTCAAAGGTACCCCTAAAATAATGTTTACTTCACTTCTCTCACAAGGTCAAGAGTCCCTGACTTCAGAGGAGATTCTCTTGGAAGTCACCTCACTGGACTCTAGGGAGAAGGCATCATCGGGCTGGGACCAAGTTCCCCAACCTGGATCCTTTGAGAGTCTATAAAGTTGGGATGCAAAAGGCTGGACAGCCCTGCAGAACCCTGCTCCAAAGCTACACAACCCCAGTTATGGGCAACTCTGTTGTTTACATATTTATCTGTAGTTCTTCTACACCGAATCTCACTCAGTCTATAGCCCTGACTGGGCCAGAAGGAAAGAAACCTAGACTAGCATGAACTTCATGACTGCAGGCCAGACTGGCTGTGAACTCATAGAAATCCTCCTGTCTCTACTGCCCAAATGTTGGGGTTTCAGGCATGCACCGTGAATATGCCTTCAGCAGCTCCTTTGAATATGAGCATTCATCAGGTCATCTTAGGCCCTGATTTTACTAAACAGAAATCAGAAAAATAAATAATGATATAGAAGAGATCATAAGCTCAGTCTTCTGTGCCCCGCCCCCTAGCTTCTCCTCGAGCCATACTGGGCACAATAATCTTGTCTTCTTGATTAGCAAGATTAGAGTATTGCTATATAACATGTGGTATTGTTACTGTTTATTTTAAAAGAGGAATACCTCAAGGAAGGAAGGAAGGAAGGAAAGAAAGAAAGAAAGAAAGAAAGAAAGAAAGAAAGAAAGAAAGAAAGAGAAAGAAGGAAGACAGGAAGAAGGAAGGAAGAGAAGAGGGGAGAAGAAGGGAAGGGAAGGGAAGAAGGGAAGGGAAGGGAA
>NC_034603.1:4865019-4867266 GCF_900095145.1 Mus pahari | reverse complement strand
GGGAAGGGAAGGGAAGGGAAGGGAAAGGGAAGGGAAGGGAAGGAAGAAGGGAAGGGACCAGTCAGGTTATAGAGTAAGTGAGATTCTGTTAGACCCTGGCCCTGAGACAGTCCCTGTTGTGTGCCTTTTCATTATGAGCACAGTTCTCATGAAGACTTGAGACTGACTTGCAGTCCTCTATAGTTTTTTGGTGAGGTCATGAACTTGCTTGGGCTGTAACTACTGTCAGTCACTGTCAGTCAGTGTCCTCAGCCAGTCACTTACTGACACTTCCCTTTTTCATATTTTCCCCCTTATGCTTCCATCTTAGCCTTCCCACCATGAACTACCACTTCCAGGAGGCATCCTAGGGAGGGCCAAGATACAGCGGAGTCGGCAGAGACTCCAAAAGTATGTAGTGTTCTAGAGCAGCACACAGACCAGACTGAAGAAGAGACAGTTTAGAGGAAGCCATCTGGGCGTTTGATGAGGCAGCTCTCTCAAAGGTCTCTGTGTACATACATAATTCAGAAGGACAGAATAGTCCTCCAAGACACGGGGTGAAGTTCAGTAAGGGTGTCAGGCTCAGAGCATCATGGTCTGACAAATAGTGAAGGGCAGAGCTAGGAATGAAGAACTTAATTCAAGACTTCTCCAAAGGCGCTCCCCTAGATAATGGCAGACAGAAATAACCAAGTTGCTTTGGCTCCACCACTGTAATTTATGAAGCAGACCTCACTATCTAGATAATGTGATAATTGTTACACATCAATAATCATAAATAGAAATGAACTGATAGCATGTCATCGCTGAATCTTTTCTGCAAGTTGGCTGCCTAGAAACAATAGGAAGCTAGCAACAAGGGAGAAATGGGAAAACACAGCCGGAGAAATTGCAGATAGTCGAAACCCCTTCACTGCATGTAGCACACTCCACAAAGCCTTGTGCTGTGGGATGGATTTAAAAGAAATAGCCATTGTTGAAGGACAGAAGGGAGAAAAACCCATGGTGGGACGTACTTCCACATCACCAGTGCTGTCTGTGCACCTTGTGGTCATCAACACATACCGTTGATTTTAAAATAGTGCCTGGTAAGGCATTAAAAAAATCTTACTAGGAGCTAAGAAAATGGAATAAAACAAAAGGATTATTTTCATAAATTAGCTTTCCACTTTCAAAAGACTCTAACACTGTAGCTGGAACCAGCTAAAAGTAGGGGAACCAGCTAAAAGTGGGGGAACCAGCTAAAAATAGGGCTCATTTGTTAGGTAGCCAGTAGCGGACTATTAAAGCTGTCAGTGAAATGGTGTGACCACTCCCAGATCATCAAAGGGTTGGAGCTGAGCAGCGGGGGTGGGGGGCATTTCTAATAGAAAAAGAAGCCTGGGACAGCATCCCTTTGGCTTCAGGACACCTGGGACGGAAAGGAAGCGTGTTCCAAAAATCTTTGACAAGATTCTGGCAAAGAGCAGGTCAGCTCGATTACCCAGTCCAGGAATTGGGAGTGTGCCCAGGAACCTGGGAGTCTCAAGAGCTGTCTGTGCTCACCGAAGCTCCCCTGTCTCCAAGGCCAATGGGAGAGCTGAAAACTAGTGTGCTCAGCTCAGAGCCTAAAGCAAGTGCAAGCTTCTGATGGCCCTGCTTCTTCATGAAGGCAAGAGGGTTCAAGGAGAGGGGATGTGCATTTCTCCAGCTTTGCGATTTGTAAACAGCAAAGGTTGAGCATCCCTAATGTGGAAAAAAATCCAAAATATCCAAACCCCAATACTTGTCACACACCAGCAATGACACTCCCAGTTGTCACACACCAGCATGACACTCCCAGCACAGAATCCCATCCCATGAAACTGTCTCATGCACAAAGTCATTAAATATACTGCATCAAATTGCCTTCAGGGCAGGTTTATAAGATGTATATGAAACATACATGAATTGAATGTTTAGACTTGGTTCTTATCCCCAAGATGACTCATTATGGATATGCAGATATTCCAAAATAGTATCTTAGGAAAGCAAAGTCAAGCCTCATTGTAGCTACCCTTGGCTTTATGGGATTTCCCAGGTAGCTGGAAGTTGTGATTATTGGGAAAATTCTAGTGACCCTTGTCTGGAGAGAGAAGAGCATTGTGTGACACCAGAGAGAGGGAAGGGATAGGATCTCAGCCTCTCTTTTCTCAAGACAGCAGGGTTTTGATAGGGGGGAATTTTGTAATCGTATGCAATCAGATTCCAAAATAGTACACACACACACACACACACACACACACA
>NC_034603.1:4832189-4864894 GCF_900095145.1 Mus pahari | reverse complement strand
CACACACACACACACACACACACACACACCCCTGCAATATTCTCTTTTCCTAAGGTTCTTACGGATTGTAAGAAGTGTTGCTCTTTGAGGGGAGCAATCCATGACGTATATGGGGTGGGGCTGCTTACACCGTGTCCCTCTGTGCTCCCTGACGTCCCAGCCTCTAAGAGAAGAGTAAGATGGCTTTCCTCCAAAACCAAATTAGGAAATGAGCAGCCAGATGGGGAAGCTCTCATCCAGGCATAATACGCTCGGTGCCAGGCCAAGGCTCACACGTGAGTGATGAGGAGCTGCCTGAAGCTCAAACCAAACAGAGCCAGATGACATCAAGCAATGGAGCAAGGCCAAGGCTAAAGGAACATGCCCAGGAGATAGCACTGCCCAGCCCAGGGACCAGGTAAAATCACCATCCAGGGATTGAGTCCTAGAAGGCCTGTATTCTTATGCTTAGGCAGAAGAAACCATTGAGATATCCCCTTTTGCCCTCACCCCTCGATGAGATGTAGAGCCAGCATTCAGTGTTGAAGGTCTTCTCCCGGTCTCAATACCAGGCAAGAACAGAGACGCAGTCTCAGCAGGGAAGAGAATCCTAGCAGGGCTCTTATCTCTGTTTCCCCGTGTGTGCCTCACACCTCTCTCTCTCTCTCTCTCTCTCTCTCTCTCTCTCTCTCTCTCTCTGCCTGGTGTCCCTTTCCCTGTGTGTGCCTCTCACACCCATGTTTCTCTCTCTCTCTCAGCCTGGTGTCCCTGATCCGAGGCCAAGTAGTAACCATGGATGGGACTCCCTTGGTGGGTGTGAATGTGTCTTTTGTCAAGTACCCAAAATATGGCTACACCATCACTCGCCAGGACGGCACGTAAGTAGCCTTGTGTGACCCGTACCTACCCAGTATCAAGTGTGCACCCAAGAAGAAGAAAAGTATGGTTGGCTTGGAACCAAGTAGTTTCTTCTAGTACAAGGTAATGGCCACCTGGCCAGACCTCTAAGGAAAACTCCCCAAAGACATGTCCTAGCTGTGGCCGTGACATTCTAACCAGAAAACAGAAAGGACAGTGATCCAAGGTGGCTGGCAGCCACCATCCTTCTTTTGCCATGTCAGGTAACTGCTACTCCTTGTGAACCAGGGAGCATAGGATTCTAGAAAAAGGAAGGGAAGGTAGCTTTTAGACGCTAACTCCTATTTTAAATCAAAGGCAGTACAGGGTGACAGGAATCCACATGACACAGTGTCCTGCGGCGCTTCCCTTCTGCTTTTATCTGCGGCTTTAAGAGTTGTGTTATTCTCGCTACAGTTTTGAGGGGGTGGGCTGTAATCAGAGAAGTCTAATTAAGTACATTTAGCAGTCACCCTGCTGTGTGAAGAAGGCGACCTCCCCCTATTATCTTCTGATTGGGAACACGCACCCGTTCAGTCCCCACCAAGATGAAAGCTCTGTGGCTTCCTAAATCCACTGGGCATAGAGTCAAAAGTTACAGCAAAAGAAAAGGCATCCAAAGAAAGGGGGGAAACGCCCACTCTGGACTGAACACACACACACACACACACACACACACACACACACCACGTTCTCTTCCAAAGAGAGAGAGAAACTGTCATTGTAAATCTGAAGCAAGCTCTTTCTATAAAAATGAACTCTGGAAGATCATGGCTGCTTCATGGAGAAAGAACCGATCCCTCAGTCCCTCTGATAAAGAGTCTAGCCTTCTTTTCAAGGCTGTAAGGTAGCCATACAGTCAGTTAAAAGAAAATTGCCAGCTCATAGCAGCCCACCCTCACGTCCGTACACCAAAACTCTAAGAGCCAGATGACTCTCAACCCCTGGGTGATATTGTCTCTTCTCCCTATTAAATATGCTGCGAGCTAGATACCACCCGAGCTGAGCAACACAGAATTCTGTAGCATAACCCTGGCCCACTGGAAATCAGGGCCCACTGCTGCTGCCCTGACTTGCAAGGGAGCGTTGTACTGTCCAGGAAATGACCACAGCTCAAAAGCCACTGACTACTGAATGTGTCTTGCTTTCATGCCATTGAAAAACTGTGAAATAGTAAGTCAGACCATTATCATTGTGAGGCTGTCTCGATCATCAGTGTCTCACACACACACTTTGCTGCCAAGTTCTTTAGAAGGCACTAGGATGACAAATGTTCCCTAGGCAGAGAGCCTTTGGTCCTTTTCACCCTTAAAGGCCAGCATCTTATTCTACAGCACAGGCTGGCCTCAAATTTATGATGATTCTCCTTCCTGAGTCTTAGAAGGTTAGGATTACTCATGTGCCTCCATGCCTGGCTTGAAACCAATGTTCTTCCTTGGTTTCTGGTTGTTTTTTTTTGGGGGGGGGACTTATTTGTTTCCTTGCTTGTTTTGGATATGGGCTTTTGTGGTACTAGAGATAAAATGGCAGACTTCACCATGCTAGGCAAGCATTCTACCACTCAACTATATCTCTAGCCTCCTAAATTGTGTGTGTGTGTGTGTGTGTGTGTGTGTGTGTGTGTGTGTGTGGGAGCCAGGGTCTTACCAAATGGCCCAGAATGGCCTTGAACTTGCAACAATCCTTCTGCCTCTGCCTCCTTGGTGTTAGAATTACAGGCGTGAGCCAGGACTCTTGAAGAGTTAACATAGGTGAGCCAATCCATTCAAACATCCTGTTAGACAACATACGAAATCATTCCTGAGTCTCTTGGTCCCTGTCTCTCCCTTCTTCCTCCTCTCCCATCCCTCTTAGGTACCTCCAGACCAATAACATCTGAAATACACCACACACACACACACACACACACACACACACACACACACACACATCATCATCATCATCATCATCATCATCATCATCATCATCACCATCATCTTTCCAGCCCTACATCCTAGCTCTTCTGCTTTCTCAGGCCACAGAGCCGTAATAGTGGAAAGCTTCTGAGTAACACCCCTAGCTGCTCCACAGCCTTAGAGACGTGGTCTGGACCACTAACTTTCATGCTGATTCTTTACCGCCACCAGGAACAGCAAGGAGCACTATTGTTTTTGAGCCAGTTGGTATCGGTATTGGTATTAATGTTGGTGTTGTGTTAGACTGTGTAGCCCAGGCTTGCCTAAAACTAGAAATACTATTACCCCAGCCTGCTGAGTACCAAGATTGCAGTATGTTCTCACTGAGATGTTACTATGACACAAGCAGTAGAGATTCTAGAGAGAGCAAGACAAAACACTAGCCTGGACACACATGAGTCCAGTGGAGTGTAGCTTAAAGTTGGAGCATATCTCTCAGCAAACCTCCTCCTTTCCATAAAATGAAGAAAGCCGTTTTTACTTTTGAGTCTATCAAATCTTTTTGTACCTATCAAATTCACCCACCATTCAGCCATCAAGTGGGAATGATGGTATTGGGCAGGAGAGTATGAAAGAGAAGACAGGACCGAGCTGAGTATCTCCGTGTAGCTCTTGAGATACAAACAGGGATGCGGGTGAAGAAGCCCTGCCTACATTTCTGAGCGCATAGCAGAGTTTGATTGGCAGCCTATGCTCACGGACCCTGCCTACATCCTGTGACTGGGACCCCACGACTGCTGAACCCGACTCTCAGCCTTCGTACCGAATGCTTTATTCCATATTGGATAGCGTTTTTCTTCAAAGTGCCAGACAGTGAATCATTTAGACTCTGCTGTCTGCATGACTCCTGTGGCCATGACTCAGCTCAGTCCTTGGTCCTCGTGGCATGAATAGACATGAAGAGCACATAAGCAAATGGGTGCCAATCACGCATGATTGCCAAAACAGGTGGTAGGCTGGATTTAGCCAACCCCACTCATCCGCACAGTTCATTCTCTGTTACACTCTCCTGCTCAGTACCATCTATTTTCACTATATGGTAAACAGTGGGTGAGTTTGATAGGTTCAAAGAGAGTTGGTAACTTGCCTACAGCCATATAACCAGTGGGTTGTAAGCTAGCTCATCTACCTGCCAAGCTTTGTCCATCCCGCAGCTCTTAGGTGTTGAAGGTGAATCTGCCCTGTTGTTAATGACCCTCTTGGCCCCTCTCCAGGTTTGACCTGATTGCCAATGGGGGTTCTGCCTTGACTCTTCACTTTGAGCGAGCCCCTTTCATGAGCCAGGAGCGCACAGTGTGGCTGCCGTGGAACAGCTTCTATGCCATGGACACCCTGGTAATGAAGACCGAGGAGAACTCCATCCCTAGCTGTGACCTCAGTGGCTTTGTCCGGCCAGATCCAATCATCATCTCCTCTCCTCTGTCCACCTTCTTCAGCGCTTCCCCTGCCTCGAACCCTATTGTGCCTGAGACCCAGGTAGGGACAATTCCCTGAGCATGGAAAGTGTGCTCCGTCCTTCCCAAATCCATCCCAACTGCCCAATTTTCTCCCATCATCTCTGTCTCCCCAAGTGTGCCAGGAACTAATATTAAAGGGGAGAAACGAAATGCAGAATTTATAGCCACTGTAGGTGACAATTTGAATCCCTCCCGGACATTTGGAATGTTTACAGATAGTCGCTCAAGACTTTGGCAGCCACGCGAGCTTTTAATAAAATAAAAACAACATACATATGTGCCACCCACCTACAAATTGCTTTTTATTCCTGTTAGTCATGGAGATACATGGTAAGAGGCGCTCTAATGATCTACATCAGTGTTATGACAGGGGGCATATTACATTACTGCTTCCCTAGTGCTTTATACCGATTGTCAGTGAAAGTTGTAGGTTCATATAATTACAGCCTCTCGTGGCCTCCTTGCATGCAGCTAGCAATAAAGCCTGCTGTTCTTATTTACATCTTTTACCAACAGTGTGGGGGGATTTTTTTTTTGTATGCATGTGTGAAACGCAACAGTGACTAAGAATAATTATTAATCCAAAAATCATAACCTCAGTCCCTTCACTCCATGGCGTAAGATGAAGTTTGGGTTGGTTTTCTTTTCTTCTCTCTCAGCAGTAAGAAGCAGTTCATGCACCCACGTAAGATGTGATGCTTCAGAGAGGGAGGTGGCTCACAGAAGCGCTGGCTTGCAAACAGCTCACCTGCCAGGGTGTGTTTGATATAGTAGATCAACCATGGGTTTCCTCTGCAGGTTCTTCATGAGGAAATCGAGCTCCCTGGTACCAACGTGAAGCTCCGTTATCTCAGCTCTAGGACCGCAGGGTACAAGTCGCTGCTGAAGATCACCATGACACAGTCCACAGTGCCCTTGAACCTCATCAGGGTTCACTTGATGGTTGCTGTAGAGGGGCATCTCTTCCAGAAGTCATTCCAGGCTTCTCCCAACCTGGCCTACACATTCATCTGGGACAAGACAGATGCTTATGGCCAAAGGGTTTATGGCCTATCGGATGCTGTTGGTATGTGTTGATTTCAGCCACTTTTCTTTCATGGCTTTGGTTGTGTTTCTCTATATTCCAAGTACTCTTCTAGTAAATTAAGACACAACAATCTCTCTTCCAGGGGACTTATGTTCCTGTATAGGCCCAAGATAAGAAAGAATGACTAGATCAGAAAACAGGAAGCCATGCTAAGTGCTAGTCATAAGGAAAACAATACCTACTGAGAGAAGGTGCAGCTGTGGATAAAGAGTCCAGGGAAGCTACTCAGTGATGTGGTGTTTAGTTGAAAACTTGAAAAGCCAACAGGAACCATGTGAGAATCAGAAAAAGGGTGTTCCAGAGCAGCTGGGGGAGGCAGTGGCTAGAATGCAGTGGTCAACATACATGGCTATTGAGAAGTGGGCAAGGGCTGATTCATGACGCAGAGAGAGGACCTGCAAATGGCAGTGAATGTACCTCAAGAGTAAGACACTGGGGCTTTAGAAGATCTGAGAGCTATACTGTTTGTTTCCAGGCATTGCCTTTTGAGCTGTTTACCCTCAGGAAAGGTGGACCTCAGAGAAACGGCCTTCGGTTATGAGAGTTTGGGCTGTAAGTTGGTATCTGCCTAGCTTTTTCCTACTTGTAGAGAGAGCTGACCGGTGATTTGGAGGGAGCATTTTGTATTCTCTCCATCTCCACACATGTGATTCTCAAGGACTGTGAGAAACGTGACCAAAGTTAGAGGCCAGAAAACTTGCAAAATGTTCACTGGAAGTGGCAGTGTGTGCCAGGCAGTCACTTTGTGCAGAGAGCATTGTGACAAATCCTTCAGTAACCACTCAATGGTCCAAGTAGACCTCGTTGCAAACTTCATGGTACTGCTGAGGTTGGGCAGTGTTGGGGGATGGGGATTAAATTTTCTAAAGACAATACAACAAGCAGGTTACAAGTACTCAAGATACACCCCAGTAGTCAGCCTCATCAATCAGTGTAACTCAAGCAGTAAAGTTTCTGGAGTCCCTACCTAGTGCATTTAATATAAAAACATATCCTAATAAAGAGAATTCTATCTGGTTTAGTCTATCTTGAATCAATAGCCAATACCACAAAGTAGAACATAATTCGCTCTTATATGCTCTAGCTCCTGCTGTCGGACTATACTGAATTCTGTTTCTCCATACTCAGATCTGTTCTCCTATATCATATATTTTGCTAAAGTTCCAGAAACACCATCATTTCATGTGGAATATATTAACATGTGTGTCTAAAAACACTTTGAAACCATACCAACAATTTAATTTCACAAAATCATAGTTTCTTAGTTTAACCAAACGGCTGATCACTGCACATTATTTTCTTTGGTTGCCAGCTACAGTAGCACACAGCTTGCTCTCAACATTGAGGTGTCTGAGACAGGAGGATTACTAGTTTGGGGCTAGTCTGAGCAATATTGGGCAAGTTTCTGCCTCAAAATAAAGATAAAGAAGAAAGGAAGGGAGGGAGTGGGGAAAGGAAGGAAGGAAGGAAGGAAGGAAAGAGAAAAATTCAATTATATCCTTAATATCATAAAATATTAATACTTCAGATGCTTGAAACAATACCCAAAAAATGTTTGTTTTCTCTGAGGTTTTATAAAAGGAAATTTTTAATTGGAGCCAACAAGATGGGTCAACAATAAGGGCACCTTGGACTAGGCCCCGGAACTCACAGAGTGGAAGTAGAGAGCCAGCTCTCCCACTAGTTATCTTCTGCCCACCGCCACACGCACAAACACAATAGCACAAAGCATGCACACAAAGTAGTCACACACATACTCACATATACACACAAACTAATACATTTTTAAAAGGAAAAGTAATTTTAATTAATATCACTTTCTATGTCTCTCTTTAAATTAATCTGACTTTCCCTATGCCTCTCTGTTTTACCTTATAATGTAATGGTTGAAGAAATCGGGTTGTTTGCCCATGGACTCTCTAGTCAAATCTGCTGGCTGTGCATGTGCTTGTGGCTGGCTGTCTCACCCCTGCAGATGGATGGTTGTGTCTCGAGTCTTGCTCTGGCCCAGGCCTGGTGTTTGGTTTGGGAAGTACAACCTGACGGGTGGGTGGCCATTGTGATATTCCACCAAGAGAAGCCTGGTGGGGGTGGTGCCTCTTTAGACTTGGCAGGCATGGTTGCTCGGTCTCTCTATATTTCAGGTCACCAAGGATTACAGAATGATATTTTCAGTCTGTCACTGAGTCCTCAACTATTAGCTGGAATACTTTCATACAGTGGTGGCCTCTCATTAACTACTTGGCTATTTGAGCTCCAGTTCACACAAAAAAAGAAAGGACAGATGCATGATTCTTTCCCATATTTACTGGTTTTTCAGTATAATGAGTTGGCTTATCCTCCAAGGGTAGCAAATGAATGTTTTCTTAAATACCACTATGAACTCATACACTGAAATATATCTAATATATTTCGGCCCATTGAAGTCATTATGCTTGTTAATGGTCAGAAAGTCCTGTCGGCGGTCATCAAGAGCCTCTTTAAGCTGACTCCCAAATCCTTTGACATGACCCTCATAGATGCTGATTCCTTCTTTATTTGCTATCTAGCATCTTTATTTGACCTGGTCTCATCATGGTCATTTCTTGCTCCCATATCTTCAACAAGCCCTGATTCTTTACAGTTAGAGACAGTGTCTCATGACCACAAGATGGACATCTGCGATCCCTGACTACTAGGTTAGTCATGATTGGCAGTCTGAGAGGACAAGCCTTGACATGCACGGGGATGCACATGTCGCCTTGTTTGTTGTTGAGATAAAAATGTATCCTCCGTTCATATCGACATTTGCGTATCGAGGATTTTCAAGAGCTGCAGAGAATCCCCGAAGGTGACACACACAGTTAAGGGTTTAATGTACTAGGAACAGCTATAGAACAGTGCCTCAGATTTCCAGAGCAGCCTTCCAGTTAAAGATGTAAGGCACCTCAGCATTTCCCCATCTCTCCCCAGCACAACTCTCGGAGGAACCGAGTCCTTGCTTACCACAGGAACACATGGAGATACGTACATGAGACACAAGGCTGGAACCAAGGGCTGATGGACCTTTCTTTCTCCTTTCCCTTCCACTTGTCCACGTGACAAATGCACAATTTCACACACAAGGTTTTAGGGTCTGACGCTCACTGACTCCCAAGCCATGCTCTATGGATTCCAGCCACTCTTAGTACATTCTAGAACCGAGAGTGCACACTTGTCCCAACAACTCCTTTGGATAGCAATCTCTGGATGTTCAGGTTCCTTGTATGGGATGGCATAGCATTTTCTATTTAACCTTCATGCATCCTTCCATATTCTTTAACTCAACCCTGGATAATTTTTATAGATGGTCCTGAACCACCATGTGGGAGCTGGGAATTGAACTCGGGACCTCTAGAAGAGCTGCCAGTGCTCTTAACCACTAAACCAACTTCTCCAGTCCATGATAATTTTTATAATGTATTTTTATTTTTGGTTTTGGTCTTGATTTAAGTTTAGGGTTAGGATTTTTCAAGACCGTGTTTCTCTATGTAGCCCTAGCTTTCCTGGAATTGGATCTATAAACCAGGCTGGCCTCAAAGTCAGAGAGCCACCCTGCCTCTGCCTCCCAAGTGCTGGGATTAATGGTGTACACTGCCCAGCTTATAATGTATATTGTTTAGGGGATGATACTATAGGAAAAAAGTGCTTATATGTGTTCAGTCCAGATGCAATATATTTCCCTAAATCTTTTCAGTCTATATGGCATTGGTTGAATTCTCAGATACCGAACCTGAAGACCCTGAAGACCAGCAGTGCTAAGCACCTTTCCTTACACACTGCTGCCCCCATAATCTCCTTATCAAGGAGAGACTAGGCTTCCAAAGGTTAGTCTTTCTCCTAATCAAAGACAACATGAGACAAATAAACATCATGAGACATAACAGATACATTCCAGATGGAGCAGGTCAGCAGAAACCACCTCCCATCCTCCCATCCATATCTAGGGAAACTGTTGTGGTATTAGGTTTGTAAATGACTCTTCTGCCTCCATGTCTCTGAGGTCGTTTTGAAAGTCAGGGGTTCATCTGAAAAGCCTCCCTATGATCACTGCATAAAGTTTCAAAATTGAGTTCAACTCAAAATCTGGATTTCATCAGATGGCATCCTGGGGACAAAGCTGTGTCACTGTTAACATGTGATTCTCGTTCTTGCTAAGGAGCTTCAGAGTAATCATTCATCTCTTTTCCCCAAACCCTTTCTCTTACAGTGTCTGTTGGGTTTGAGTATGAGACCTGCCCCAGTCTCATCCTGTGGGAGAAGAGGACAGCCCTGCTTCAGGGATTTGAGCTGGACCCTTCCAACCTTGGGGGCTGGTCCCTGGACAAGCACCACACCCTCAATGTGAAAAGTGGTATGTTAGGGACTAGGGAAGGTGGGTGGCGCTCATCTAACATGCACAGAGTCCTGGCTTCCATCCCTGCCTCAATGAAACACTCATGAATAAAGGGAATCGCTGGTTTAGACTCTCCAGCGTTGACATTTAAGCGGTAGCCCTTTTCTTGGGCATTTTTTATTTAACCAAACACCCCCACCAGATTCATAGATTTCCCCCATTTGTCCCTTTAGAAGTCAGTCTCAATTTACCAGCCTTATTCTACCTCATTGGTTTGGGCGTTTGCTTTCGTTTTTGCTTTTATCTTCTGTTATCTCCCCAGCTAGTATCCTGTCACACCACAGACAGCTTCAGGGGTGGCTCTCCCATGGCTGTTCCCTCTGCATTACAAGGAAAT
Source organism: Mus pahari (assembly GCF_900095145.1). Taxonomy (NCBI): domain Eukaryota; kingdom Metazoa; phylum Chordata; class Mammalia; order Rodentia; family Muridae; genus Mus; species Mus pahari. The sequence continues at coordinate 4,854,768 of NC_034603.1, read as the reverse complement.
GAGAGAACACCCCAAAGGAGATGTTTCCTTTTCTCCCTAACACTTCCCACCCATTCTAGTAGGTCAATCCCCACAGGGTTGTGTGTCCTCCCCACAGGGTTGTGTGACATGCCCCCCCTTCCTTTCTCCCCCAGGAATACTACACAAAGGGACAGGGGAGAACCAGTTCCTGACCCAGCAGCCTGCCATCATCACGAGCATCATGGGTAATGGTCGCCGCAGAAGCATCTCCTGTCCCAGCTGCAATGGCCTTGCTGAAGGCAACAAACTGTTAGCCCCTGTGGCCCTGGCTGTGGGGATCGATGGGAGCCTCTTTGTTGGTGACTTCAACTATATCCGGCGCATCTTCCCCTCTCGAAATGTGACCAGTATCTTGGAGTTACGGTAAATGGCCACACCAGAAAAATTTTGTTCTCCGGATCCCTCTTTGCTCTCGGGTTTCTCTGGGTGAAAGATGGCTGAATTTGGGGTTCTCAGAGCAGGAAATGTTTTGATTATCTGTAAAATACCGTCCACATATTTGATGCAGTTTTTCAGCAACTCAGTCTCAAACAAGGGTGGCAGATTGTCCCTAATCCAGAAAGGAGCCAAGTGCCTTTCGTTTGTAAGGGTCAGTTGCAGCCTCAAACACACATCGGCATGTGAAGACCACGCTCCTTCCCTCATTCTGAAGATCTTGCCGAGCATTTCTGGGCACTAGCCCTTAGTAAATCCACCGGGTCTTTTTGTACTTACTAGTGTGCAATGTAGCACAATGGTACCCGGCCTAATTAGGTCACTTCTTACATCCCGTAAGATTCCTCCTGACCGTTGCTTGCTACTAAGTCTGAAGACTAAGTCCCCTCTCTGTGTTGGACAAACAGAGACGCCTAAACGCTCTTGAAAATGCCTTTCCAGGGTTGGTTGATTCCAGCTCCTCAGCCAGAGGGGGGAAAGATGCAGATGAGTAAACGGGGGGGGGGGGATTATTCAACAAATATCTGGTGAATGGACACTGTCCCTGTGTTGTGTTGGTGATCCAATAGGGAGCTTCCAGTTGTACCATGTGAGAAAGAGGAAAAAATGACTTCAAACAGACGTGAGTGCTTTGAGGAGGAAGATCCAACAGAGTGAGACAGGGACCATGGTGACTAGGGGGCAATAAGAAAGAAATAAGCACAAAATAGTCAGAGAAGCCTCTCCTACTGACGGCATCTGAGCCGGGCTGTGAATGGTGACCTTAGCCATGGGACATCTAAGGGAAAGCATTCCGGGCACAGAAGCATTATGCAAAAGATCTATATCCAGCCAATTACACAGCTAATTGAAGGAACCCACAGACTGGTGGGGCTGGTGAGCTCAGAAGAGCAGCAGGAACCCAGAGAGGTAAGGAAGAGACGGACACTTGGGATCAACAAGTGTAGACAAGCAAAAGTTGCATTTCTTTTGCAATGGGCAGCCACTAGATCTTGAAGTAGAGGGGAGATGTGGCTGACGTACGGTCTGACTGCCGCTTTTATGACATGGCTCTGGCTAGTTTGTGGGAAACAGGCTGTAAGAATGTAGGGATGAAGGCAAGAAAATTCATAGAGAGGCTGTTTCAGTGGTCCATGATTTGGGTCATGGTGATAGGACAGTTCTGAAGGGACATGGAACGTCCCAGTGGAGATGTGCCTCCCAGTTGTGATGTGTAAAAAAATGAAGAAAAGGAGAAATGGGGGAAGAGATGGGAGGAAGAGAGGGGAGGGAGGAGAGAGAGAGCCCTAGAATTGGGCCTAAGCCACCATGACTTGTGGTGTTTTTGAAGTACCTTCACCTACTATGTGAAAGATACAGACACCACAGGCCATGCTTGCATTGAATGTCTATGTCCATTAAATGTGCATCAATGTGAGCAAAAGACCTAACAAAACAAGCTAACGATAAGGTCTCAGAGCCCTCAGTTTAGCTTGGCAGGAAGGGTGTGACACACGGAGAGCAGTTCACAGCATGGCAGACAGGAAGCCAAGCAGAACCACAGGAGGGATCAGGGCAAGCTAGCCTTCAAGCACAGCCCCAGGAACCAGCTTTCTCCAGTTGGAGCCCCACCTTTCATAGTGCCACCACTACCCTGTGCCCTGCAGTCTATTCTGTTCTGTTTTGTTTTGTTCCTTCTTTTTTAATCCATCAGTAGATTAAGCAGTTCAATTAGGTCAGGGTCCTCGTGACACAATCATCTCTGGAAACACCTTCATGACACACGGAGAGGAGTGCTTCGCTGATCTCTTAGTCACTTCTCAGTCCAATCAACTTGGCAATTAATGTCCTCACAGCCCCTGCTGGGAAAGACATTAGTGACCTGGCCACCCAGCAGCTGTCACTAAATATTCTCAGGAGTCAAAACTCTGCCAGATACTGTAAGGGGTAAATATATACATACATATGCATGTATACATATATACATATGTGTATGTATATATGTGATAGTGTGTGAGACATAGTAGTTGCACCCAAAGATAACTTATATATTCATACACACATATATATATACATACATCCACACACACACATATATATATGGGTTGGTGTATGGAGACACAGTAGTTGCACCCCAAGATTATTCATATATACATATACACACACACACACATCCATGGGATAGTGTGTAGAGACACAGCAGTTGTATCCAAAGACAACTGCTACTGAGTATGAGTGTTAGGCACACATGTACCTCTGTGAGGACAGAGAAATGAAATGTGGGCTCAAGAAATATCCTGCTGAGGGTAAAGGTGAACACCTGGAGAAGAAAATGCACTTCCAGCTGAGCTGATGAGCTAAAGGAACCATTGGGGAAACAGAGCGAGAGGCCATGAACAAGAGGCAAAAGGACATGGTGGCTAAGCAGAGAGAGAGCAAGAAGGGGGCAGAGTGAAGGGACTGCAGACTATGGCACGACAGCTCCTCTCTAGACCTTCCCGGGAACATCTCCTTCATGGGCCTGGTTTGTTGCTGCTGTTGCTCTTGTTGCTGTTATTTTAGTCCAGAAAAGCCATCCCCTCAGGTATGCTACAGGATGGGGATCTGTGGAGGAAGGCGGTGGTTGCATTGTGCTTTCCACAGCTGGATTGTTCAAAGGACCACTTGGTACCCTCTATGTATGTACCTCCTCCTCTGTCGTGGCTCCTCCTGCTCCTCCTGTACATTCCCACCTCCAAATCTTAATCCATGTGGCTTGCTCAACTCAGCATCTCCACTCAACCTAGGCAACCCCTCCCTGTCTACTTACTGGCTCTGTTCCCCAGGTCCCCTCTTCCTAGAAAAATCTTCCCCTCCTCCCCTGCAAGTGTAGCGTTCTGGTTTCCCATCTGAGTGGACACTACTTGCTACCTTGTCTGTGTGGCTCTTTGGGCTCGGGTGGATGTAGTTCTTTCTGTACAGCAGACTCCTTGGTCATCTTCGCCCTCTCATGCCTAGAGCAGTGTCCAGCCAGTCCTGGGTATTCAAGATGGGTACTTGAATTCAAGAACCAGTCATTTCCCCCCAGCCCCCTTGTTGGACTTGGCTTTTGATTCCATCTCTCTCAAACTGTAGAGACTGCAGCGCCAATGATAAAAGTTTATGGCCCAATCAAAGGAAAGCATAGCAAGCCTATGTGATAACATGGGGCAGCTTGAGGGCTCTCCTGCCCACTCTCCCTAGACAGCTGGGTGATTTTTTTTTGTATCCCCCATTTTCTTTAGCTGTCTTCAAACTTTGTTCTTGCTTTCATCAGTCAGGAACCCAGAGCAGATTAGAAGTTAAGCTTTTACAAGAACACTGCCTTGATTCTTCTTTTCTTCCCACTACATGCCTGAAAACAAAGGGCTGTCAATCCCCTCTCTTCAAAACAGTCACCCGCAGGGGGCAGGGAGGGGAGGGGAGGGACCTGTCTTGCCTGTGTGTCTTTTCTCTGTTGTGACTTGGCAGCTGAGCTGTTCCATTTTGGAGTCAGCACCTAGCCCCACCTTACTCACCCCCCCCAATCAAGATGCTACTGAAGTGACACCACAGTACGAAGCATGCAGGCCACCGGGCCCCACACTCCAGGAAGTTCTAATGCTGGGAGAGTTCAATGGTTATCACCTGTGGGCTCTGCCTTAGTACATGTTCAACACCACTTCACTAGAAAACCTAACATCCCATCTTTAGGAGATGCTTTTCCCTCCAGTAATTATCACCCTCTCTTTCCACCTGGTCCATAGAAAACCAAAAGAGAGTAAGGTCCTCAGCCACTGACATCTTAGGGTGAATTTCTCTCAAAGATAAATCCTTCACTTGCCCATTTGAAGACATCTTGAGAACTAGACTCCACAGCGTGGCAAGCAAGACTGGGACAGTGTCACTCTAATGTCTCTTGATATGGCTCCTTTAAGCAAATGTCAGACTACCTACTATAATGTTTGACATTCTTTTCTGTTTTCCAAACAAGAGTGATGAGGTTTTCTGTGTGGGGATCACCGTCCACGCACACATCCTCCCCATGCTTCTGGGCGGGCCCTCTGTAGAATCGCGATAGGGCAGATCTTCAGGTTGAGCGACTGTCCAGCTGGAGGAGGCAGAGAATTGGACAAAAGTGGGAGCCTGGGGTTGGGGGTAGGGTGGCAAAAGCAATAGACACTGAAAGTCAGGATCCCCAAAGACAAGCTTGACCTAAGAGGTAAGCAAGGGGCCATCCCACTGAGTATGAGAGTGGACATTGTGGTTGCAGCTAGAGAAGGCAGCAGCCTCCCTCCCCGTCAGCCGTGAAGATGAGAGGGTCAGGAAAGGAACAAAGCCCCCAAGTGAGCACCCTGTCTGCGCACGGTTCTGGCTAACCCCTGGCTCTGTCTCCGGAGCCTTTTGATCGAGGACAGATCTAGGCTCATGGGGCTGAAAGCTAATGCAGTTTTAGGAGTTCCCTCTCAAAAAAAAAAAAAAAAAAAAAAAAAAAAAAAAAAAAAAAAAAAAAAAAAAAAAAAAAAAAAAAAAAAAAAAAAAAAGATAAGCAAATTACGAATTGAAAAGGAAAAATGGCTGTGGGTAAGGTGTGCACATGGATAAAAGTGCTTGCTGCCCAAGACCAACGACCTGAGTTTCATCCCCAGAACCTGCAGTGGAAGGATAGAATCAACTCCAAAAGTTGTCCGTTCACCTCTACACAAACACTCTGTGACATGTGAGAGCCTGCAGTCACACACAGTACACACACAAGACACACATCACACACATACACACAACACAGAAATAGTGATAATAACTAAACAATAAGAAATTTAGTTAAGAGAAAGAGAATCTCCCACTGCACTACACTGACCGCGTGGAAGCTAGGGAAGTCCAAGTGCTGAGACGAGAGGAAATGAAAAACAAAACAATATTATATAAGATGAGGGGAAATGGCGCATTTTTAAAAGCCGTGGTGCACACAGGCATCAGCACGCAGCTGAGCAGATGTTTGTAAGACCTCACTCCTGCTCCACCTCTGGGCTGCTTGAGTTTTTCCATGCCCCTTGACTATCTTTGGGTACTTTTGTTGTTGGTTTTCATTTGTTTTGTCTTGGGATTTTTGTTGTTGTTGGAGATTTTTTTTAAAACAGCATCTCTTAGCCCAGGCTGGCTTGAACTCACTGCTTTTTAGCCAAGGATAGCCATGAACTCCTGATCCTTCGGACTCTACCTCCCTAGTGCCACCACACCACAGCTCTTTGATTATTTTTTTTTATGTGATAGTTATCTTCTTATTTTGTTATCTATAGAATGAGCAGACAGGACAAGTCTTTCCTCCCATTTAACTGATCAAAATTGGTTCCAGATTAGTCATAAAATTAAAAAAAAAAAAAAGCTTGCTTTTATGTGCATGATTGGCTGTTGATAACATGTAAGTTGTACGTATACAATTTAGAGAAACCTCTACCAAGTTTCCTTTGTAATATTTCTGGGCCTTTCACATTTTCTTGGAATGCTCTTTGAACTGGTGCTCATTAATCATTTTGTCACCAATGTACATAAAACCAAGAAGGATGAATTCTGCAGTGGCTCTCACATGCCCTACAAAGATGCTACATGAATCAGCACAGTAGGGCAGAAGCAGTCCCAAGAGGCATTCTTACGACAGAATGGCCTGTAATAATTTAGCTAGCTGCTGAAGGTACACAAACCACCTAAGCACATCCCTCTAAAACTCAACTAGACGCATCCCGGATTAACGCCCCGGTGCTCGATGCAGCAACAGTAAAACCATGTCCAACCCAACTCCACTCTACGTGAAGGGGTAAAGAGAGAACACGGCGTGGACCGGAATGGATCGGCTCACAGTGATCTCAGCCCTCTATAGCTCAAACTTCTGAACAGAACATAGGGGGATGCAGCTAGCCCGTGGCAGAGGGAAGTAACCTCATCCCACGCTCCCTGCACTCAAAGATTTATTTTTCCAGGCCTTACTCTTTCTAAAGTATCAGCAATGCAGAGATGTGTAAGTCTTATCCTGTTCTCAAAGAAGTAGAAAAGACAAACGCGCGCGTGCGTGCGCGCGCGCACACACCACATCACAGGACAGGGTGATGACAGCTCTGGCTGATAGGCAGAGGAGGCTGGGAAAGACCCTGGAGCCTTTGCAGAGGACTCTGAGACTCTGCAGTGCGAAATGCTAATCCATCTCAGCTTCTTACATTTGAGACACCACATTTCCCTCTAAGGGTGCGCCTGAAGGGTCTGTGCTGCTGAGGGCGTGCTCACGAATCCTGTCTGTCACAAGTAGGGCATCTACACTCATTTGCACGGACTGACTAAAGGATGGTGTTATTTTGGCTTGTCGCTTGCTCTGGACTGGAAGAGCAGTGGCTTTGGCCTTTATTCAAAGCTTATCTCCATACGATCTTTCAAGCGCCACACCTTTCTGTGCCTTGATCCCCCTCCCCTCCTGCCCTCTCCCCCCAACACTGATATTATAGTAATCATGAAAAGCAGATGGTCTTAGAGAAGAAGTAGGTCAGAACTGCAGACCCAAATCCCAGCCAGTCTTCTCACAAAATCTTGAGTTCAAAAAAAAAAAAAAAATGAAATTGATATTGCAATAATTAAGAGGCAAATGTGTCTACCACTGGTGGCAGATAGCATTTCGCTTTCATTAAGCAATATAAAATAGACTCGAGAATTCCCGGCTGCCACCCTGACACACCAGGCTTTACAGACTGAATCTTAAATTGCACAATGTCAGTCAGAGCTCAGGAGTTATCGGCATCATTTAATTAACTTCTTTTTTTTTTTTTTTTTTTTTTTGCAAAAAAACTAACATGTTAGAATAAAATATAAAAGTGTAATCTCTGTGCAAACCTCCCACTAATGATGTCCCCCAGCAGAGGCCTGAGCTGCGCCTCAGGAGTTAGGACATCTAACTCTATTTGTCCTGTCTCCAAGCCTAGAAAGAAAGCCTAGAAGTTCCTGAAGTCCTAGAAACCTCAGGAACTGGGAGTGGATTTCCTTACTTGAGACACTTACTTCTTCCCTAATGCTACATTTCAGCCACTTTCCTACTGAAATGGAAATGTCCTTTTGTTCTTTAAGGAAAAAAAAAAAAAAAAAAACAACCCTTTTTTTTTTTCTAACTCTCCTAAGTAGTGTGTTAACTAGAGTCTCTAGATCCAAACGTAAAAAGAAAGTATTGCCTATGAATTTTATGAATGGGCAGAGTCATGACTGCTAGATCGGAAAAAGAATGCATCTGAGTTGCAGGGGGTGTGCCCAAGTGAAGGGGGAGGTGGGAGAGGGGGCAAGGAGGCACAAGCAAGAGGGGAAAGTGATTTCCTGAGTGAGAAGAGGGCAAGGACTTTGCCATGCTGGAGGTGGTGTGAGCTGGGAGTCTCTTTGGGATGGTCCTCAGCACATCAACAGCAATCAGCAGCGCACGTAAACCTATACCCTTTCCACACCCAGGAATTCCACACCCGGACATTACAAATCAATCGCAGAGCTCTTGACAGCTGAACTTGAGTTTGGCTTCCGAATCCTTCACCACTGCACTCACAGAAAAACCATTCCTAATCAACAGGTGTCTTCCCCTGAGACAACCCACCTGCCATCACTTCATCAGCCAGAAGTCCTGTCTCACCTGTTGCTACCTGTGTCCCATGACAGCCACCTGGCCTGTCAGAGACTCCAAACACTCCTTTGTGCATATTCCCCAGTGACCAGGAGGAGTCTAAACCTAGGGATTCTGCCCAAGTAACTGAGCCAGAAACTGTCAGTTAGAAAGGGAAAAAAAAAAAAAAAATGAAAAAGATGGCTTGGGCGGGGGAGGTCCTTTCTACAAGAAACAAAGAAAAATGTTATGTTTGCATTATCATCAATTCCTCGGCTAACTGTTTGTTCTTTTTTCCTTCTGTTTTCTTTCTATAAAGAAATAAAGAGTTTAAACATAGGTAAGATGAAGAACTCTTTCCCATATAATTTGCTATGGTTCGTTTGTTCCTTGTGTTTGCTTTCTTGTTTTGTGCTTCTTGTGTAACATTGTATATTTTTATGTACCAAATACAGTAACTTTTTTATGTGCTAATTGTGTGTTGTGGATATGATAAGCTTTTGCAATTATGAAATGCAGTCAAAAAGCAACCAAATAAGCTGACAGTAATTAGAATTTCTGGGAGATGTGAGATCATGATAATGAACCCTCAGTGAACCTCTGTCCTGGCCGCTCAGTGCGGTCCATAATTGGTCTAAACAGTTGAGGCAAACTTCGGGCTTTTGTAAATGCTGGACTGGGTTCACAAAAGCTTTAATGAACTGGAAACGGGTCAAAAACTCATTTTCAACTCATTAATGATTTTCCCCTAGATATGTGGTCATTTAAACACCACACACACACACACACACACACACACACACACACATACAAGTTAATTGCCAATCTGCTGGTCAGAATGAATCCAGCAGTTAGGTACATGGAGAATCATTATGAAGTTAAATCACTCTTGAGTAATATAAAAGCTATAGACCAAGTACTTTTTGTCTCATGGGCCTCTGCTGAGGTGCAGATTTCAGGTTATTTGAAACCATATTGGTAGAATCCACATGTCAAATGCACAACACACATGTATGCACATGCACATGAACCCTATAGTGAAGCAGACGAAAGCCTGAGTATTCTGTTAGAAAAGATGCCCTGGCTTCCTGGAGGCAAGGAGAAGGGCAACTAACGAAGGCTGTCTCCACCCGGCGGAAAACGCCAACCATGAGACCCTTAGAGACAATGGGTCAGAATTGAGAAAAAAATAATAATAATCAAATTACCTGGTATCATTATGCTCAAAGGGACAGCCATTTGTAGGGAAGGAAAAAAAAATCTCTGCCTTTGTAATCTTGAAACTCCCCCAAATTGACTGGTGACAGATACTCCAATTCAGCTAAATTGTCCCAAAGACTAGAAATGTCCCCCAAAGACTCCCCCTTCCTGGAAACCCACAGGCCAGCCATGTTTGCTCCTCACCATGGCCCCCATAATGGAGCCCAGCTTTCCATTGTTCCTCCTGTTCTCTGAGAATCTTGGTTAGAAAGACTACCCAAAGAATGGTCTCCCCAAGCAACCGCTAACCCCACCTGTCAGCTCCTATGCCAGAGATTTGGAAGAGCCTCCTCAGATCGGGTTCCCTAGAAAGTCCAGAATTAATTATCTTGCTCAGACGTGGGCACAGATGTGCAGAGCCTTGATCTTCCTGAGGATCATGCCAGCTACTGTTCATTTAGTAAGAGGGTGCAGCATCTAATTAAAAAATGGCATGGGTTTCCCCTTTCTGCCCTAATTTGTTTTGCATATATGGATATTCTCTGGTGACTTGGCCAAAAAAGGGAGGGGCAGAAAACCAAGGGACAGAGAAGGGAAAGGGAAACAAAACAAAACAAAACAAAACAAAAACAACAGAGAAGCCCACTCTTTCAAAAGACCTTGACTTCCAGTTCAATTACCAGTCCTAATAGCAGGAGGTAAAGATGGCCTCAACGTACAAATAGTTCCTAAAAATAGCTTCCTGACTCTTTTTTTCCTAAATCAGGCAAGAAATTACTAATTTAATTAGTAATTTACCAGCTAATGTCCACAGGACACACAAGCTCCCCCTTCACCTCTTCAACCCCTCTCCTCCCATCATTCCAGAATATTCCTGAAAAAAAAAAAAAAAAAAAAAAAACCTGGACAAAAGGGCCTTCACTCATTCCACTCATGTGAAACCCACCCACTGGGTCAGAGAGTGGCACACACCACTACCCCCCAGGAGACAGGGAATGTTTGAATAATCAACATTGGAGTGCTGTGAACACTCTTTCTGGTCCCATGAGAAGACACTACAAAGGGGACAGTTACCACTTTTGAGCCAGAAGGACCATTAGCAAAAATCAGATTCCGTGTTGTCATTTCCCCAGTAAAAAGGCTGCTGCCAAACACTCATTTCGAGGTCCCCAGCTGGGTTTGAGTCAGACATGTCCCATGTCTTAATCCTGAGCCACTTCTCCCAGTCTTGCTCCATTCTGGCTAGACCCACAGAAGACACTGAGAGGCATGGCAGAGAAGACACGCAGGCCCCAGGGCCCAGGACCTCCTGATCTACTTCCCACACACATAAGGGATTAATCTCCGGGGAGACTCGGGACTCACACCTGTGACCTTGGTGTTAGCACTTGAAAACTACATCTCCTGCCCTGGTAACTCAGATGCCGGCTGCTGGCTTGGCCAGGATCAAGTGCACGGTGGCACGTTAAGGACACTTTGCACTAAATGCCAGCGTCGTTTGCATAGATGCTAGGAGACAGTCAGCACTAAGGCCAAGAACTGGGGGTAGCTCTGGGGAGCGAGTCATTGTAAGCCTAGAAAACTCCAGGTTGCTCCACTGTTCGTGACCTTGGAGGTCTTGTGGAGGCATAGATGAAAAAGAGAACACTGTCCTGGGACTGGCTTCCTAAATCCCAAGGGAAACACATGAAGCTGGCATTGAGTGGCTCTCCTCGCTCTAGAACAGGCAGGGCTGGAAGGGGTCTTTTGTGCCAGTTAAATGAAGCAACATTCTGTTACTTTGATAGGAACACTTGAAACCCAAGATAGTATGAGAAGCTTAAGCCTAAATCACGAGATGAGTATCTGGAAGCCATGATGTGTTGAAATGTATCTCAGGGTGTCACTAAGTCACTGAGATGAAAAGAAACTAAGAAGGTTAAGAGTCACCTCTGACCCCAGAGGCCAGCTGCACAGTCCCTTCTTTTCTCTCTGTGCTTCTCCTAAAGCAACAGCCCGGGACACAAGTATTACTTGGCTGTGGACCCCGTGACCGGCTCCCTCTACGTCTCTGACACCAACAGTCGCCGAATCTACCGAGTCAAGTCTCTGAGCGGAGCCAAAGACCTGGCTGGAAATTCGGAAGTTGTGGCAGGGACTGGTGAACAATGTCTACCCTTTGATGAAGCCCGCTGTGGGGATGGAGGGAAGGCTGTGGACGCCACCCTGATGAGCCCTAGAGGTAAAGACCACAGAGCGAGAGACCTCTCTACCCCGCACAGAGCCTGTCGCAAGCTGAGCAAATCCATGTAACCTAAAGACCGTTTTTGGGTTTTTTCCTAAGATCATTTATTGTTGAGGCTTCTGGGTGTATATAGGTGCCTTTAAGCTTATTTCTTAAAGTAAACTTTACCACCCTCATATACCACTTACAGAAACATGGTAGTCTACACCTGGGCTCTCTGGCTGCTAGTCACAAAGGACCAGAAGGCAGTGTTAGATCCACATGTCAGAAGCAGCTGTAGAGGCTAGGGAAACAACAGGGCCCAAGGACTTCCACCGTGCCAGACTTGGATGTTAGACTAGTGTATCCAAAGTCTGGGGCACCATGGGGGTCATGTTGCAAATGCCGAAGAAAACTGTAGCAGCTAAGAACAGAGGGGCAGGTGCTCAGTGAGGTAAAGCTCTTTCCTCTTAGCCGAAAGAATGCAATCTACCTCTAGCTAGGTGGTCCCCAACCTTCCTAATGCTGTGACCCTTTAATTACAGTTCCTTCCCGTTGTGGTGACCCACCCCCCTCCATAAAATTAATTTTGTTGCTACTTCACAACTGTAATTTTGCTGCTGTTACCAATCATAGTGTAAATATCTATGTTTTCTGATGGTCTTAAGTGACTCCTGTAAAAGGGTCATTCGAACCCCCATCCCCAGAAAGGGGTCACGACCCACAAATTGAGAGCCTCTGCTCTAGAAAGATGCATGCCCTTGTCTTCCTCCTTAGCTTAATCTGGTTGGTCTAGCTGGTCTCCTGGCCAAGGGAGTCTCCCTCAGGAAGAGCCACACTAAAGGGGACAGGAGGAATAATTAGCCCTTGAGTGATATAGTGGACTTTCCTTTTCCAGAATTCCCAGCCCCTGGTGCAGTCATCACAAGCCACCATGAGGTTCCCTTGGGGCTGTCTGCCTTTCTGAGCCCTGACTCAGAAAGACGTAACGGCCTGTTTCTTGTCTCCTGTCTTTTTCTTCCAGAACCAGGCAGGAACCTAAGTATCTGCTACTTTGGACTCTTAGTTTTTCTCTAAAGCTGCCCTCCCTGCCAAGGGCTCCCTTATCTAACCCGTGGCTGGCCTCTGGGCTGCCTTGAGTTAAATAGCATGGCTTCCTCATGCTCTTCTCCAGCCTCCTCCTCCAGGCAGCTGCTGAGTTTGCCACTTCCCTGCCTTGGGTATTTGTCTTCTAAACTCTAATTAAATTGTCCACGAGCTTTGAGAGGAGNAGAGAGAGAGAGAGAGAGAGAGAGAGAGAGAGAGAGAGAATATGAATGAATGAATGAATTGGAGGAGGGCTGGATCGATGTCTCACTTAGTAAAGTGTTCAGGTCCCCAGCACTTACATTCATTCTTTCTTTCTTTCTTTCTTTCTTTCTTTCTTTCTTTCTTTCTTTCTTTCTTTCTTCCTTCCTTCCTTCCTTCCTTCCTTCCTTCCTTCCTTTCTTTCCAGGTATGCACAAGTTGCATACCTGTAATTCCCTACACCAAAGAGGCAGAGACAGGGGGATATCCCTTTTTACATCAATCAGCAGGTTCTGGGTTCAATAAAAGCCCCTATCTCAAAAAATAAATGGCAGAGCACCCCGACATCAACCTCTGGCCCCTACATGCATATGCACACATTAAAAACATACACACAACACACACACACACACACACACACACGCACACACATTAAATAAATAATGAAGTTTTTAAGAAAGCATGGGTATTATTTGCCTGATTCGTGTCCTGGGGAGTTCTTGGGATCGACGTGTGTCTATTCGAAAGGACTAAAGATGCTTGGGATTAAGGAGTAATCATATCAGGGTCTAAGTCTTGTTAGCATTTTTAGCTACTGTGCAAGCAGCCTGCAGCATGGATTAAGGATGCCAAGCCTTGTATTTGGGCACTGAAATGAAAAAACGCAAAAGAAATAGAAGATGCAGTCTGTGTCTTATCAGTCCTGCTGCGACAGGGAAATGCTAGGGCTCTGTGTCCCCAGGGGCACTGAAGTGCTGATTGGAGTCAAGGCTTAATTGGGAATTCTTCCTGGAGGATACATTTTTGAATTGGGAGTTTGTGGCTGAAAGCCTCGCTGTCTCTCAGCCTCGCTGTCACAGTTAGTGGTGAAGGGTACCTGACTCATACACTACCAATCATTTCCCAGAGCAATGGACTTTGGTAATAACTCTCGTCTTACCAGAGAGCAGAGTCAGGGCTCTTTCCACATTCACTCTCAACTCTGGTTCCTCTTCAGCCCAAGGTGACGTCATTGGTTGGCAGGAATATAGCTAGCACCCTGAGAACTGTGCACAGCACAGCACGGTGTCCTTGAGAAGTGTGCCTTTAAAGGACTGTTCTGAGGATGCTTGCTCATCCCAGGAAGGTTCCTGGTCCAAGCACATCATGCCCAGAGTAGGGCATGTCCCATCTCCTCCACAAACCATCCTCCTGTCAGAAAAAATACACCCCACGCTGCTTCCTTCCCCAGGTATCGCAGTAGACAAGAATGGGCTTATGTACTTTGTCGATGCCACCATGATCCGGAAGGTCGACCAAAACGGAATCATCTCTACCCTGCTGGGCTCCAATGACCTCACAGCTGTCCGACCACTGAGCTGTGACTCTAGCATGGATGTGGCCCAGGTGGGACTCTTTATTCTCATCCTTAGCCAACTCCTAGATCTCAGCCCGTAGTTCCCTCGTGTTCCAATGTGAGTTGGGAGCATGCGCTCTGAACGCATCTGGGGAAGAATCGAGGTAGAGGAGACATCAATATGAAAAGTGCACGGTAAAAAAGAGAGGGGGGGGAGAAAGAGAAAAGAGAAAGAGGCAACAGAAAGGAGATAGTTAGGATAGAGGGGGGGAGGGAGAGGGAGAGGGAGAACAGAGAGGGCACTTCTACTCTAAGAAGCAAACCTGGCAGCACACTCTAGCTGTAGCAGATTACAGGGTAGGAACCACTGTATAATTATCTCTCATCTCCATCATTCTCAAAGATTTGAGACTGTACGGTTTGGTGTTACACGTCAATCAGAACTTCCCTGTTAATCTGGAATGATCGCATCTTCACTATATAAACCTCCACCTTGTGTAGTAGTTACTAGAGCCAGGCCCTCCTCAACCATTCTCCGATGTGTGTGTTTCGTCAGGTCTCCTACAGTGGCAGAGGCCCACGGGCTCCTCAAATGTGCAGCGTTCGTTCAAAGAGGCTAACATGCATGCTCACTAGGCCTGTGAGAGTCTTTTCAACTCTTGGTCAAACTCATAAATTTGAACTCGAATTTCCCAACAAACTGACAACTTGCTACTAAGATTTTTTTTTTTTTTTAATTATTTCAAATTCCACCGAGGAAGAATATATTTGACTTGGCTTTGTTCGTTTCTCTTTTTTTTCAAACACTCAAGTTGTAGTTTGTTAGCCAGCCTGTTCTTTGTCTGTTCTTGGGCTAGGGCCACCTTCCAAGCCACATGGTTGCTTTTTTCCAACTTAGACAAATGTGTCTACTCTAAATGAACACAGCGTTCCCTGACCCATGGCTCGCAGAGCTGACGCTGGGCTGAATTGCCTTGGTCCCTTATGCATTTATCTACCTGTACAACCGCATTGGATGGTTGTGGCCCTGGTTAGTCATCTGGCACTGAAAAACAGTGGTGTGGCTAGAGCTGCCAGGATCGAGTCAAGACAGATGAAACTGAACGCAGAGTCTGTCCCATGCTCCCCTCCTCTCTGTCATAAACAGCCAGCTCAGGCAAATGGTTCAGTGATGAGCGCTCCTAGTACAGCTTGCTACTTAAAGGCTAAGTTGGTGCTGGAGAGATGCCTCAAGCAGGGGCTTTTTGTTCTTGAGGAAGACTTGGGTTCAAGTCCCACCATCCATGCGGTGGGTTACAATCATCTGTAACTCCAGTTTCAAGGGATCCAAGGCCTTACCCTTTCTGACCAGGCACGCATGAGGTTCCCACATGCAAGCAGGGAAAGCATTCACACAGAAAAAATAAAATAAATATTTTTAAAAGCTAAGTCATTTTCTCCTAGACGAATAAAATCAACATGTTCGAGGCTGTTCTTGAAATGCCCTCTGTCGTGTGCAGGTCCGTCTAGAATGGCCGACAGACCTCGCCGTCAACCCCATGGACAACTCCCTGTACGTTCTGGAGAACAACGTCATCCTACGGATCACGGAGAACCACCAGGTCAGCATCATCGCGGGGCGGCCTATGCACTGCCAGGTTCCCGGCATCGACTACTCGCTCAGCAAACTTGCCATCCACTCTGCGCTGGAGTCAGCCAGTGCCATTGCCATTTCTCACACGGGGGTGCTCTACATCACCGAGACGGACGAGAAGAAGATCAACCGTCTACGCCAAGTCACCACCAATGGAGAGATCTGCCTCTTAGCCGGGGCGGCCTCAGACTGTGACTGCAAAAACGATGTCAACTGCATCTGCTACTCGGGAGATGACGCTTACGCCACGGACGCCATCCTGAACTCGCCGTCCTCCTTAGCCGTGGCTCCGGATGGCACCATCTACATTGCGGACCTTGGGAATATCCGGATCAGGGCGGTCAGCAAAAATAAACCTGTTCTTAACGCATTCAACCAGTATGAGGCTGCATCTCCGGGAGAACAGGAATTATACGTGTTCAATGCTGATGGTATCCATCAGTACACTGTGAGCCTGGTGACTGGGGAGTACTTGTACAATTTCACATACAGCGCCGACAATGACGTCACCGAGTTGATTGACAACAACGGGAATTCCCTAAAGATCCGCCGGGACAGCAGTGGCATGCCCCGCCACCTGCTCATGCCCGATAATCAGATCATCACCCTTACCGTGGGCACCAATGGAGGCCTCAAAGCCGTGTCCACTCAGAACCTGGAGCTGGGCCTCATGACTTATGATGGGAACACTGGACTCCTAGCCACCAAGAGTGATGAAACCGGATGGACAACTTTTTATGAGTAAGTAGGCTTTTGACCAGTCTCTACAGAGTTCTCCCCTCCTCTAGCTGGCATCCAGATGAACCATTCACATCGTCTTTAAAACTGCCTAGTCACGTCTTGCTAACTCTAATGACTTCTTATAGCTGCAGGATATTCATGTCCCTTCTCCTGACTCCTAAATGATTTGCTCTGTCGGGCCTCTGATATTGAGCATTCTCCCTGCCAGCATTGGGAATTCCCGTTGTCTGCTTGCCGTTCAAACTTCAGGATATTGGACACGCACAGCACCTGGGAGATAAAGTGCTGATTAACCCCACTGATTATTCATGTTTGCCATGGGTGCGGAAATTAGAAACGAAGAGGGAGGGTCCCAGCGGGGCTTCTGTGATTTAACAATAGGTCCAGCAACACACTTGATTGCACAGACAGGTAGATAAACTCTGAATTTCCTCTTTAGCAGAAGCAGATCAATACAGATAAAGTGCTAGGTATATTAAAAGATGTGAGGGCTGGCCATATTTCCCCTAACAATTATCTCATACTTAATAGTTCTACCGTTTGCTTTGCCAAAAAGCTGTTTTCCCCAGCTCCTGAAGCGGCTTTGGTCAAGCAAACCTGCTGCTGCGGGTATTAACCTAAGAGATGCTGGCTGGAGGAAGCTACTAAGCCTGAGTCCCCAATGACCTGCTGGAGACTGAATGGAATTTGTCAGCGTCTGGGCTCTCTCCACAGCAGTGAGCGAACGTTAGACATTAGAAGTCCTGGCTTGCTTTCCGTGTTGCTGCCAGCTGAGAATTTAGTAAGTTAGAGAGGAAATACCACAGAGAGATGGAGGTGGGTGGGACAAGAAAAAAGAAGACTTCATTGTTGATCGCGCTTAAATCAACAATGTTCGCTTCCTGTTTGTATGCTGGTGTGTTTGGGAGAATGCAAAGGAAGCTGTCGCCACCTGCTGGCAGTTTTACTGCGTTGCAGAATTGTTTGCCTGGTCCTGTCTTCCTTCTTGGGGCTTATGGGGACTTCTGAGCAGCTTCACATCCTTCAAGGTGCTGGTACTTGGTCATCCTTCACTAGCCCAGTGTTCTTTTCCTCTGTGGGGACCATCTGTATGTCACCTTTGGTTCTCAGCACAGTTGGGTTAAGGCTTTAATCCATAAACCTCCCGGACACTTCCTTCTGGCAACGGTTTTATCAAATGATCCAAGACATGGACATAATAGCTATTAAATCTCTTGAGTGAAGAGCAGAGGCTGGGGTGAAGGAGGTCCTCCTGAATTAGGCCTAGGTTGGAGTCCAGTTCTGAAATTCGGGTGTAGGCATCCCACAGAAATGAGCTCTTTAATTGGAGACAGCCTGTTGCCAAAGGTCCCAGCCAAATGAAAACATACACTTGATTCTTTTTTTTTTTTTTTTAATATTTGTTCAAGAGTTACAGTGAAACTGATTCACGTTTTCTCTTTTAATTTGATATGCTTGGGAACGTGAGTAGATCCAAACATCCAAATTTTCCGTTGTGGATAGATTGACACAGACAAATTTTCCTTAGGATCCCAAGGAAAAACTCAGATACAAGCTACACTTCCTGTCAGGGGTGTAAGGTCCAGGTGAACACACACAGTGATTGCAGAAGGAGATTAACAGAAATGAAGAAAACTATAGTCTGTGGTCTGCGCTTCAGTGAGATGTTCCAGAATGTTCCAGGAAGTCCCAGCCTTGGAATTAAAATTTCCCCAGTTGCAGACTATTGAGTCCAGACAGAATATCCTGGCCACAGTCCACCTTAGAAGGAGTGTCAAACTGCACAGCCTTCCGTGGGACAGAACCGGGCTTACCAGGAAAGCCCCCAGCCTCGGCATCAGGGAGGCAGTGGTGTGGATGCCCACTCTCATATGTGCTTCCTGTTGGCATTGGACAAGTTTCTCAACCTCCCTGAGCACCTGTGTTCACATCTGTCGGATGGTAACATCAGCTGCTCAGGAGTTGTGGGTATCCATTGTTAGCTTTAGATAACTTTAGAAATCAGCAAAGATTGGCATTCAGAAGCTCAACAAAAACTAGATGCTAACAAGACTGGGTTTCCAGGGCATACTGCCCCAGGCAAGGGACGGAAGAGAGACAACAGGCAGCTCACTGAGCTTCCTGGCACCCTCACCACCTCCACCCCACTGGCCCCGTGGCTTAGCATCCACAGAGCTTCAGTTTCCTCCTCCCCCTAAGGGTAACAGTCCCCAGGTCATCCCTCGACTGATCTCTATCCCAAGTACCCCTGATTCCTCTATGTCTTATCAGTGATTTCCCCCGCTGCTTCCCCATGGGCTCCTCCATGGAGAACCTCATTCCCACCCACATACTGGACCCATCACTCAGAACCTGACAACTGAGTGTCTCTTCCCAGGCCCTCTGCTGGAGGTCCAGACGTGCATCCTTTTACGTTCTCTAAGCAGAGGCCTCGCTGTCCCATCCTCCTCCCCATCGCTCTTGACTGTAAAGGCCAGTGCAGGAGAGCTCGGAGGCTTCCATATACAGACCACGGGAAGAGCCATCTTCCTCCCCCAACGTCTAAAAAGTCTAAGAACAGCGGTTGTTGAGCGAGGGCAAGTACTCTCTACTGGAAGCAGCGAAACCATATCCACCTACTTAGAAAGGGGTGAAGACAACATGCATCTATAAAGAACTCTCTATAGGGAGTTTGCAGGCGGCAAGTGTGATCATGGCGTGGATCGGACGTGGATACTGAGGACAGCTGAGATCCGGGAGTCTCCCGGCAGGCTAGAGTACCTGAGCTTGGTTGACTTGGAACTGCATGACCAAGCTAGGTTATTGGTGCTGTACCTAGGATATGGAGGTGCCATTTGGCCCAGGCTGACTTGTGAGAGGTCTACAAGGTGAGGGATGGGATGAGGTGGGACCCCCTGCAAAAGACGAAGGCGTGGACGATCTCAAATGCCCGAGGCAAACTGTGGTTTAGGGACTGGAGAATCGGTGCTGTGATTAAGGGGGCACTGGCTGCTGTTGTACAGGACTCAAGTCCTGTGCCCCGCATCCACACTGGGCAGCGCACGACTGCCTGTAACTCCAGTTCTAGAGGAGCTTATCTTCTCTTCTGTCTTTCATGGGCATGTGCACACATGCATGCATGTGTGCGTATGCACTTAAAAATATATAAGAGCGTGGTTCGCTCAGCAGAGATGAGACGCAATAGAGTGGATAGTTGGGGAGCATTGACTTGGTAGCTCTGCAAAACACATAAAGTAGCTATTCCCACCAGCTCAGGAAGGTTAGTGTTGAGCACGCCCTGTGAAGGGCCAGGTTTCCACTGAACTGAAATCAATGATATCAACAGGCACAAGAAAGACACAGCATTGCTCTCTGGGCAGGAGGAGGTCTGGGTAGAGCACGACTTCAGTGTGGCACACAGTCCGTGACACACACACACACACACACACACACACACACACCCTCTGGTCTCTCTTTCTCTGCCCCTATGGCTCTGGCCTTCCTGTGTGTCTAAATGCCAAGGAAACTCCTGTCTCCACAGACTGTGCTTCCAACTCATGTTTATTTCCTCCAGCTATGACCACGAGGGCCGCCTGACCAATGTGACGCGCCCCACGGGGGTGGTGACCAGTCTGCACCGGGAAATGGAGAAATCCATCACCATTGACATTGAGAACTCCAACCGTGATGACGACGTCACTGTGATCACCAACCTGTCCTCAGTGGAGGCCTCCTATACAGTGGTACAAGGTAAGGCCCCTGCCAGCCTCCGCTCCAAGCTTATCTGCAGCTCCAGAGCCAGCAATCCCTCACCTGAGAGAACTTCTAAACATCCAAAACATTCCTCAGCTCTCTGTCTTACTCAGATGTCAACAGCAAACCCACTCTTCCAGAAAACGGTCAGGGAGGGGGGGATAAAATAAAAATAAATCTCTCAGATACAGGGGCATGTCGTACCCTCTCACTAAAGGTTTCTTATCTAAAACATACCTAAAGGTTACATATCTAAAACTATCTGAGTTTATTCCCCAACTACTTTTTTCCCATTTCTTATTTTTCATTTTTCTCTTCACCTTCTAAAACTCCAACCTGTGTCATTATTGTCTCAAGTAATGTTTATTCTCCAGGGCTACCACTGGATTTTGGTCTCATCATTCCATTCTGATTCTCTACTGCAAACATGTTTTTGTTGAGTTGGTTGGCCTGGGATCCAAGCTCTTGAGCAATCTCCTGCCAGGACCCAGATCCCCAAGGTCTCTGACCACGCATTGTTTCCGTTTTATTGCAGTCCAGGACAAGCACAGAGGCTGGCAAGAAACAGCATTTTGCAGATTAATTTTTTTCCTTTAATTAAGATATAATGTCGGTGGGCTAGCCAGTTGTCAAAGGATAAAAGTGTCGTCTCCGTAGATAAATGATGACATTTCTAGACTATTATCCCTCGGCAAAGCCTGTTTCAATGGCTCTACTTCTGCTCTCTGCCAGATGATTAATGATGTAGATTCTGTCCTTCTGTATGATGGCCGGAGTCACTGAGTGACAGGTACACCGTTGCTCACTCCCCCAAAGCTGGCATCTCAGGGGCCAGCCCAGCCTGGCTCCCTCTCCCAGTTGATGTGCAAACAGTGTGCCTATAAAAGCGGGCTCCTGCGTGTGATTCTTTGGTACAGGAAAAGGTCAGAAGTCTGATTGACTGGTGTAGATTCTATTTGGGAAGATAAACACACATTATCCGCACCTACTGTCTCTATCGACCACACACTGCGTATGTTTCCCAAGTTCTTTGGTAATATAGTGATACAGGCAGCTGCAAAATGAAGGGAAGGCAGGTTTTTCCCTTCCCTGTGCTGCTGAACCCTGGGCTTGCTTTGCAGCGCATCTGACCTGTGGCTAGACCATCAACCTCGGGTTAGATGATAGGCCAAAGGGGAGGAAAAAATTGAAGTAGTGTGCCTTTCATTTATTTTTTTTTTCATATAAGCTAAAATATATATGTTAAAGTTCAGGGATTTGATTGACACAAATTGTGTAGGCAATAGACATCTTTAAATGTTTAAAGGTGCTATTAATAGTCTTCAGTGAGTAAAAAGAAAAATATCACGGCATAATTATTTCTGGAGTGCCACATATTAATAATGTTTTCCTTCCCATGGTTCAGCAGCATCTTCTCTGCTCACCTTTCCATTGTGTGTGTGCTAATTGAAGGCAGCCTCAGACTGGCAGCTGCAAAGTACCATGGAAACCTGTAAAAATAGGGGTTCTATTCTCTTCTGACTAATCGAGTGGATAATTTCTCTCCCTGCCCCCACCCCCGACTCACGTTCTTCCAGATCAAGTGCGAAACAGCTACCAGCTCTGCAATAACGGAACCCTGCGGGTGATGTACGCCAACGGCATGGCTGTCAGCTTCCACAGCGAGCCCCACGTCCTCGCAGGCACCATCACCCCCACCATCGGGCGCTGCAACATCTCTCTGCCCATGGAGAATGGCCTGAACTCCATCGAGTGGCGCCTGAGGAAGGAACAGATCAAAGGCAAAGTCACCGTCTTTGGGAGGAAGCTTCGGGTAAGTGGGTCCATCCACTCTTGCCCTTTTCAAACTCGGAGGGGACAGGCCACTTCCTCACAGGGCAGAGGGAACGTCAGGCTCCGGAACACCTTTCCACTTTCAGAAGGTGGGTTTAAGAGACAATCTCTCCATTTCCTGAGATGGACAGGCAGCAGTGTCTGGGTGAGATGCACCGGATGCCTCCCTGAGAAGGTATTGGTCTTCTTTCTGCACCTGCCATCTCCTCTCACCCCCAAATGCACTATCTGGACAATACAAGGCTGGCTCCCACCACACACTTGGTAATTTGCTAAATACTGGAAGAACAAAAGTATAAAGTGTGCTCTTCACAGCCAAGAAGTGATGATCTTCTGAAAAATGGCATACAGAGGATGATCACAGGGTATGTGAAGACAGCTCCCTTGGGGATAGTATGTGGTCACAAGAGAGAGAGAAAGAGAGAGAGAGAGAGAGAGAGAGAGAGAGAGAGAGAGAGAGAGAAATAGACAGAAGGAAGTCTTGACCAGCCCTAACATACATCTTGGAAAAGTTAACAAAAATACTTCTTGAGGACATCTGTGCAAAAGCTGACTGAGACACGC
>NC_034603.1:4831572-4832178 GCF_900095145.1 Mus pahari | reverse complement strand
AATCTGAGTTACTAGAATCTGAATACTAGAATCTGAATTACTAGAATCTGACTTACTAGAATCTGAATTACTAGAATCTGAGTTACTAGAATCTGAGTACTAGAATCTGAGTTACTAGAATCTGAGTACTAGAATCTGAGTTACTAGACTCTGAGTACTAGAATCTGAGTTACTAGAATCTTAGTACTAGAATCTGAATTACTAGAATCTGAGAACTAGAATCTAAGTACTAGAATCTGAGTTACTAGAATCTGTGTACTAGAATCTGAGTACTAGAATCTGAGTTACTAGAATCTGAGTAGTGGAATCTGACTTACTAGAATCTGAGTTACTAGAACCTGAGTAGTAGAATCTGAATTACTAGAATCTGAGTTATTAGAATCTGAATTACTAGAATCTGAGTTACTAGAATCTGAGTTATTAGAATCTGAATTACTAGAATCTGAGTACTAGAATCTGAGTACTAGAATCTGAATTACTAGAATCTGAGTACTAGAATCTGAGTTACTAGAATCTGAGTACTAGAATCTGAGTACTAGAATCTGAGTACTAGAATCTGAGTTACTAGAATCTGAGTACTAGAATCTGAGTTACTAGAATCTGAGT
>NC_034603.1:4829383-4830063 GCF_900095145.1 Mus pahari | reverse complement strand
TACTAGAATCTGAGTACTAGAATCTGAGTTACTAGAATCTGAGTTACTAAAATCTGTGTTACTAGACTCTGAGTTACTAGAAACTGAATACTAGAATCTGAGTTACTAGAATCTGAATTACTAGAATCTGAGTACTAGAATCTGAGTTACTACAATATGAGTACTAGAATCTGAGTTACTAGAATCTGAGAACTAGAATCTGAGTGCTAGAATCTGAGTTACTAGAATCTGAGTACTAGAATCTGAGTACTAGAATATGAGTACTAGAATCTGACTTACTAGAATCTTACTTACTAGAATCTGAATTACTAGAATATGAATTACTAGAATCTGAGTTACTACAATCTGAGTTACTAGAAACTGAGTACTAGAATCTGAGTACTAGAATCTGAGTACTAGAATCTGAATTACTGGAATCTGAATCACTAGAATCTGAATTATTAGAATCTGAGTTACTAGAAACTGAGTACTAAAATCTGAGTACTAGAAACTGAGTACTAGAATCTGAGTACTAGAAACTGAGTACTAGAATCTGAGTACTAGAAACTGAGTACTAAATTCTGAGTTACTAGAAACTGAGTACTAGAATCTGAATTACTAGAATCTGAATTACTAGAATCTGAGTACTAGAATCTGAATTACTAGAATCTGAATACTAGAATCTGAGTACTAGAATCTGA
>NC_034603.1:4817584-4827732 GCF_900095145.1 Mus pahari | reverse complement strand
TACTAGAATCTGAGTTACTAGAATCTGAATTACTAGAATCTGAGTACTAGAATCTGAGTTACTAGAATCTGAGTACTAGAATCTGAATTACTAGAATCTTCTCAGTGGCCTGTTGGGCTCATAGCTATCACTCCCAATTCTCAGATGGGAAACAGAGATTCAAGGACTCTAATTAAATGTCAGAACACCACAGCTAAAACTCAAGGCGAAACCAGGATTTGACCCCAGGTCCATCTTTGTAGCTTGTTGTCTGGCCAGTGTCCTCAGGCACAGCCCCACACATCTCCCTGTTTACATGATCAGAGCATGGTGGATCCTGCTTCTGTCAGGTCCTGTCACACAGAGAGACCTACTGCCACAACAGTGACAACCCTTCTCCCCAGGTAAGGAGAAGAGTTCCACAAACCGTCCTGCATTGTCCCCAGCGCAGGTTTACTGAGCGCTTAGAGTCAGGCCCTTGAGTGAGACACTTTAGGTAGATGCCACGCAAAGCAGAGCTCCTACACTGTCATCCAGGAGCAAGGGGAGGAGACAGCCAAGAAGCTGACTAATAAAGACCTAAGATAATTGTCGGTCAGGAGAGGCCCTAGGAAGACAGCCATCCACAGAGCAAAGTCAAAACGATGCTTTAGAGTCCCTGGGAGCAGAAGACTGAGCACCTGCCAAACTTAGGTCATAACTTCTGAAAGCCAGCCAGCCAGGTGACCTCCCTGCAGAGCCAGGCCACTCCGCATTAGGATTCTGCCTTTGTCTGGCTAGAGTTTAATTCTCCACATTAGGTTATCAGCGCACTCCCATGTTTTTCTTCCTCTGCTGATATCTGCAAAGTTGCAAGCTGCAATATCTTCCTAAAGACAAAAATGGAATGAGATTAGTGGCTAAATCCTTAATGACTGGATTCAGGGCTGTGTAATTGATTTTTGATATGCTGCACTGTAGAAGTTGATTATAAGTAGTAATCGTGCCTTTTCCTTGATAAATTAGTTATGCATTTTGACTAAGTTTTCAAAATAAAGATAAATGTGGCCCTAAAATAAAATGGCAATAATCCCAACTCTGAATATTAAAATTCTTAATAATGGTACTTGTGGTAATTAACAGAAGTTAGGCACGCAAGTCTTATAACTGAGTTTCTGCCAGGGTTAGACTTGCTGGCATCGTGTTTATGCAAATCAAAACACAGTTTTATCTATCAACACCTCAACATTTAATTGTCTGGTGTTCGTTCCTGTAACAATAATCACATATCCATTTAGCTCTCTTAAATGAAAATCACTATGAGATTATAACAGGTTGAGTGGACTGAAAATGTAATTTGAAAATGAGGGAGAAAGCCTGGAATTTATTTGCATCTCATTTATTTTAATTCAGTTCATAAACTGTTTAGTGAATGAAATAAAAGAAACTCCTGGAAACGGTGGGGGAGCCGTTGGAGGAAAGGTGTGGGGGAGGAGCGGAGTGCAGTGTGGATTTAGGGACCTTGGCATGCCCTTCCCCCAACACCCTGTGCTTCTTGAGCTCCCTATAAGGACTCTGTAGCCCTAAACTAGCCACATCTGTCGGCCCCCACAGCAACCAGGCTGTCCCAGAGCAGGGAGATCTGGACTTCTCCCCCTCCCTGTGGCCAGCCTTGGCGTCTCCTTTTACTTCTTCTGTCATCCCACGGGGCCAAGCATCTTGTAACCATTTAAACAAGAGTTTAATGACTGCCCAGTCTTTGTTTAGCACTGTGGAATGAGCAGGTTAGAGAATAGGAAAGCCAAGTCCTCCTACCAAGGGAGCTTGAGATCTGGCAAAGAGGGTGTTGCAAGCGACGCAGTGTTAAACTGGTACCACCAAGAAAGGGGCACATATGGTGGGTAGCAGCCAGGAAAAGGTAATCCATGGCCCAGGTAACAAATAGGCCCTGAAGTTTCAAAAGCTTCATCCATCACAGTCCAAATGAGTCACACAGCGATTCTTAATGACGACGAGACCAAGTTGCTCGGCGTTGGGGTCCCACCACACCAAGCACACAAGGCCCCAGAGACTTCTGTAGAAGAGGAAAAGTTTGAACACTTCAAGGGAGCATGGCGAGTTAGCATGAATGTGACATGAGTTTCTTCCCCACGCCCAAGGAAGCTTGAAAAATGACCTTTCCGATGGTCAGGGAGAAACTGAAAGAAGGTTTGTGGAACCCAAGTCAGGGCACGAGGTTCACCAGAGGCCAGGGAGGGCTTTAGAGAAGTCAGAGTTGGTTCCGAAGAGCAGCAGGAATTAGCCAGGCAAGACACAGAAAAGAAATTTCTAACCATTGATAGACACCCTCAAGGCAGCCAGGATCCTGGGGTAGGGGTATCCAGTTCAGAAAACCTCCAAAACTCATGAGACCTGAGAAAAAGTGGCCAGGCCACAAGGAAGGGAATATTATACAAGGCCGGTATTTATCCTGAGGGTCCATGGAGAGTTGTCCCAGGGCTTAATTAGTAGAGTGATGTGTGGGGATTGGTGGATTAAGAAAGATCTCTCCAGCTTGCGCAGAGGAAGACAGACAAGGAGGAGACCAGACAGGAGGAGAGGGACATCTCAGAGCTGTTACAGTAATGCAAACTAGAAACTGGCCTCCAGCAGGGGAAAGGGAGAGAGGCGCAGAGGCCTGAGAGAGTTGCAACACACATGATTAATAGGATTTGGCAGCAAGCCTGGCTGCCGTGCAGTGCTGACTTCCAAGAGGCCTTCCACGTGATCCTGTAGGCCAGGAAGGCTGTGCCAGACTCTGAGCCAGCTAATGGAGAGAGGCCAGACACTGAAAACCAAAACAGGTGTGGGAGACTGTGTGACCCCAGCCATGCCTTCTAGGATAAAGAGACCAGGCAGGGACATGAGGATGTAGCGGGTCCCGGCCTGACATAGGTTGTCCCCCCCCCCCCCCGGGAGGAGAACAGCATGAGTCTCGGGAGCTCAGGAGCACCTGGTGATTGTTACACACTAATCCAGATGGCCTGGCCTCTCCTTAGCACCAGCCAGTTCCTACAAGTCTGACCACTTGGGGTTGTGAAGTCCAGTGTTGACACGTGTCCAAAATTCCTGGCAAAGAACTTTCCTATAACAGAACAGCCAGTGAAGCCCTAACCCATCTTGGTGGCCTGCCTTGTCCTCTGACCAGAAATATGTTTTAGCCAATGGGAGCGCCACATGTTCCTCCTGTTAGACTGGGAACAGGTAAGATGGCAGAGAGTTGTCTCTTGACACAGTCCCTCGTGGTGCCTCCCTCCGCGCCTCTCACTGTTCCGCCTGGCTTTTCAAAGCCAACTGCTTCACAGCAACCCTCAGCTCCACGAACGGGCCACAGCACCATTCTGGTGACAAGTGAGTGAGGGAAGATGTGACAAACAAGTCCTCTTTAGGCCCCACCCTGAGGATGTTTACCAAGTAAATTCTCCCCTACCCTAAGAAGGTAGAAGTTGGACGCACACGCCCCCCCCATATCTGTTCTGAATCTATCTGCAAATCATAATCAGGATAGCATGGCAAAATGGGGGTACACATTGTGTCACACAGCGGGCCACCACGAGGGAGGAGATGGCCCTAGAGACTCCCACGTGTCACCCGGTTAACGTTGCTTTCCTCTCATTCTCTCTCCCAGCAGTATTCAATTTGGTTGTTGACCTAATTTTCTTGTACAGTAGGCTGGTACTCTCTTCACCCTTGGGGGGGATGGGGGGCAGGGGGAGGGGTCAAAAAGACTTGGCCAAAATCTTACATCATCTCTGCTTAGTAAGACCAGAGGACAGAGATTAAAAAAAAAAAAAAAAAGATCCCACGGAGGAACTGTGATTGGCCTAGCATGGGTGCAGTTCACATCCCTGCTCCAGTCACTAGTTAGAGAGATGGAGACCTGTGATTGACCAGTGTCTGGTCACTTGTCCAAACCTGACCCTCACAAGGGAGCCATGTAGCCTGTGGGGGCGGAGGGGGTGGGGGAGGCAGCAAACGTATTATTCTGTGTCCTTCCTCTGAAACCTGACCACAAGGCAAGCGAGAAGCAAGAAGCAAGAAGCGAGAAGCGAAGCGTGGCTCCCACACCCAGGAGGTCTTTCTCCTCAGCTTCTGGGAGAGGCAAAGAAAACGAACCCTCCCATTAAGATTTAAAACCCCTTCTCTTTCCTAACATGGATTTGTGCCTGACTCTCTCTAAAAATGAGGGCCTATGACACCAGGGTATTTCTTCTTGATTGTGATTTACATAGAAATTGCAAATGCAAGCAACAGCTATACAGGTAGGTATCAGAACAAAAGAAAAATTGCTTCCAAGATAATCTTCCATCCGACGCTGGTATCAGTGTTAGCAGTGTTCCAATATGAAGTGGGAGTTAGCAATTTAGTTTTGGTTGCTGCATAATTAGTATGACACCACAATTACATACTGGTGGGCATTACTTTGACTTGTGTAGCAAATCATAATGTCTCGGGACAAGGTTGGGGGTGGGCACGTATGTGTACGTATGATCATACCACCCTGAACTCAGTTCCAGGGAGGGTCCATGCAGCAGGTCTGTTACCACACTATCTTCTCAAAGTCCTGGATTAGGTCCTTCATGCCTGATGCTTGCATTCTTCACCAGCCTAGGGTTTTCTCTGTCCAGTGCCTACTGTCGTCTTGACCCAGTTACTAACCACTCGGTGTGTATTTGTAACCAAAACAAACAAGAGCCTATGTGACCTTGAGAACATGGCTAATGCACCCAGAACTGTTTGCAGCACCTTGGATTTGAATATTAGTTTAAGTTATACATAATTAGAAGGGCAACCCTCTGGGCTCACATTACACCATGAATTCCCTAAGTAAAGAATGCTTCACTCTTAGACAATGTGTTGTATTACAAAGACTTTTGTTGTTGCTGCTGCTGCTGTTGTTGTGTTAAAGATTTGTTTTCAACTGTGTGTGTATGAGGAGTGTGTGCATGTACCCTCTTTGTCAGGAAGGAGGCGTCTGGGTTCTCTGAAGCTGAGTTGCAGGCAGTGCGAGCAGGATGCTGGGGACTCAACCCAGGTCCTTAACACATGTTCTTAACTGCTGAGCCTTCTCCCCAGTCCCTTTGTTGGTAGGTTGTGGTTGTGATTTTTTTTTCCAGAGCCCTCGAGTTTATTTGGAGAAAGGGAAAAGAGAGTTTGTAGAGTACCCACCCCCAGTCTCAGACCGCAGTCCCCAAGCCCTTATTTCCCCCTCTCTACCCACCCACCCCCTTCTTTCTGGGTGAAGGAACCAGGCTGAGTTAGCTAGGAGGCACCAGGACCTGCAGAGTAGAAATGCAGGACAGGAAGCAGGTGAGGGAGAATGGGATGGAGGATAAGGAAGTAGATTTGGGGTATCCAGGGTAGGAAGGGGCAGCTAGCATTGTATACGTTCTGAGCCAAGATTGGTGGCTATGGCATGACCCTGTACCAATGAGTGTGTGGCTCTAGTGTCAGGGGTGGGGCATTTTTTTCCTGTTGCTTTTTAAGACAAGGGTTTACTATGTAGCCCAGGATGGCTTCAAATTTCCAATCCTACTGTCTCAACTTCCCAAGCACTAGGATCACAAGCACATACACACAAGCAAGAACTCATGTATGGTATGGGGAGACACATCACACACACACACACACACACACACACACACACACACACACACACCCTAAGTGTTACCAAACCCACACAAGCAATGATAAAGTAAATGTCACACAAAACACTGTGGCGATGAACTGAAGAAAAGCCTGCGTTAAGATCAGGGACTATGCAAGATAAGCCAAGGCTACTCTGGAAAATGTCATTTGAGCTGAAAAACCAAATGAATACTCAGGAGGTATTTTCTGGCCCTAGGGTGAAAAGAAAAGTCTTCTATGCTAGGACCCCTGCATGTTCGAAGGCCCTGAATTGGCAGGGGCAGGGTTTCCTGACTCCTGAGCAGAAAGGAAGCCAGTGTGGATGGAGCAGATTAGCAGAGGGGAGCTAGACTGGCCAGTCTCCTTGGCTATGGTAAGGATCTCTGAGACTCTGCCAGCCTCCACAGGGCTGCTGAGGACAGCCTTCCTGTCAGAGTTTCTCTTGTCCTTCTTGTGTCCCTGCACAGTCTCTGGGAATTTCTCTGTCAACCCCATGCTGCACTGATATCCACTCTCGTCTCTGCAGATTCTCATTCAGAGCTCATCTGCCTCTGTTCTCATCCCCATGGGAAATTGTCTGTTACAGTAGCAAGCACGAAGTAGTTACTTAGTAAATACTGAATGAATGAATGAATGAATGAATGAATGAATGAATGGGATTTGGAGTTGATATCATGGAAGGTCACTCCATTCTATCTGCCTTAGGTCTAAGTTGGGAGAACCATCCAGGATAATGCATCACTGTTCTTTAAAGCCACCTTTAGATGTTTGATACTCCCCAATGACCTAAGTTACATTCTCTAGTCCTGATTTTCCATATTAGATGGTCAGACTTGACAGAGTTCCCACCATGCCCCCTTCCAACCTCCATGATCACTCATGGTCCCAGGGACATGAAGAACCTACCCACTGGGACCTTGCTGACTATCAGAAATGGGAAACTGAGGTACAGTCAGGTGTGGCTTTGAAATGACACAGTTAATCAGCGTCAAACTCTGTCTCAAGATTTGGATCTTTCCCCTCCTCACCTCTCCCATCACCACCCAAAAGAGCTAGTCATCCAAAAATAATGTTTGCTCAGGGAATCCATTATTTAATGTGTTTACAGAAGCTCTCCCTCTAATGATGCATTATTTAAGCTAATATTAAATTTATACCAACTTGTTTTGTCTGCACAAACGTTGATCCCTGCATGGTGTTGGGCCTCATTCAGTGGCATCTGGGGATAGGTGCCTTTAAGTCCCCGAGGACTAACCCAGAAAAGGAACGAGAATGTCACCTAGTCAGGCTTTTCCTGTGGATAAGTGAAAAGCTAAACTCAGAGGCAAGCCTGGCTGCCTTTAATCACTGCAGACTCTCACAAACCTCCCTCGTTCATCTCCTTGGCTTTCCCAGTCCTGGGAGCCCAGTGAGCAAAGGGTTCTTCTGTGTGTCTAGCTGAAATCCGTCCTGCTGTGTTACAATTCCATTTCCTGGGAGGGGGCTAGCACAGTGTGGTTTCCTCCTCTGTGTCTCTCAGATCGCATGCTCCTGTTGCCCCTAGAGCTGCATTAGACTCACCCAGGATGAGCTCAGCAGGGCCATTTTGACGACAGTGTTTCCTTTTCTCGGGGTTTTTTACGAGCCTTTCTGTGACAGGCATGCACTTGGTGAGATCAAAACACGCTGGGGGGAAATCCCAGAGGGGAAACTATTTCCCAAAACCTGCCCTCTGCAAAAATAAAAACCATGCTAAATAGCTGAGTTTTATTAACTGGGGAAGCTAGGCTGAGGAAAACGCCCGATAATTAAAAATAATGGCTTCCTTACAAACACAAAATTGTATTAATTTAAAAATTGGTTTCTCTATCGCTGAATGCCTGCC
Organism: Mus pahari; assembly: GCF_900095145.1. NCBI lineage: Eukaryota > Metazoa > Chordata > Mammalia > Rodentia > Muridae > Mus > Mus pahari. The sequence continues at coordinate 4,820,243 of NC_034603.1, read as the reverse complement.
GAGCCGGCTGAGGAGGGAATTGTGCTGATCCTGGCAGTGAAAATAATTCAAAATAACTTTTATGTTCTCCAGGAAGCCTCAAGGTTAATTTAAATATTGCGAGTCGGGTAATTTAATTTGGAATAAGAGAACAGTGTGGCTAAATTAAAGCCCCTGCATGCTCTAAACTGGGGGGCAGGCACCCACAGAAAGTCGTGCATGCCTGGTGGTCCCTCCTCTGTCTCAAACCCCAGCCCTAACATCCTCCTTATAGACGATGACCTCAGAATTAAATATTTTTGATTAGAGTACACAACCGGCCTGAACTCTTTGGTGGGGGCCTTCCGTGAATTTATTACATTTAATTATGAGAAGGGTTGGGCTTTTAATAGAAATTTCACATTGGCGAAGTTAACAGTAACCAGTGATTTTCAAAATGCCTTCCCTGGGTAGTGGGTGTGCTAGGGAGTCATGGCCTCCTGAGTGTTTTCTCTGATGATGACTGACTTGTGAGAAGGTTCCCAAGAATTCGTACAGCATGTCAATTTAACAAAAAGAAAGCTCCTGGGGGGAGGGCATAGGGGACTTTTGGGATAGCATTTGAAATGTAAATGAAGAAAATATCTAATAAAAAAATTTTAAAAAAGAAAGAAAGAAGAAAGAAAGCTCTTCTCTCCCTAGAGCTCTCAGAGCCTCTTCCGAGGCACGCAGGTCTAGTCAGGGGAAATCCCATAACCTATGGAGCTTCCTTTTGCATCCCAGATGTCCACCACCTTAGTTCCTGTTTCTACCCCTGGGTTCACTGTCTGCTCCACACTCTTGGGTGAGACTCCGCCTCACCAGATATTGACATCTGGCCTCCATACATGTGTTCCTACATACATACAGAGAGAGAGAGAGAGAGAGAGAGAGAGAGAGAGAGAGAGAGAGATATTCCATAAAAAATGTGAAGATTAAAATGTTATAAATTATATAAAATACTAACACAGTAACTATTAAAGTATTAGGAGATTGTACATTACTTTTAAAAGCTAATTATGGGGGCTGGTGAGATGGCTCAGTGAGTAAGAGCACCCGACTGCTCTCCCGAAGGTCCGGAGTTCAAATCCCAGCAACCACATGGTGGCTCATAACCATCCGTAACAAGATCTGACGCCCTCTTCTGGAGTGTCTGAAGACAGCTACAGTGTACTTACATATAATAAATAAATAAATCTTAAAAAAAAAAAAAAAAAAAGCTAATTATGGACATTGGAAGTAACACAGGCTTGGGGCTAGAGAGATGGTTCAATGACTAAGAGCACTGGCTGCTTTTTCAGAAGACCTGGGCTCAGTTCCCAGCACCCAAATGGCAGCTCCCAACTCCCATCCCAGGAAATATAGTGCCCTCTTCTGGCCTTCATAGGCGCTGCACACAAATAGTACACGGATATGCATGCAAACAAAACACCCACACACAGCCCGGTACTGGCAGCACACGCCTTTAATCCCGGTACTTAGGAGGCAGAGACAGACAGATCTCTGAGTTCAAAGCCAGTTTGGTTTGTAGAGTGAGTTCTAGGACAGCCAGAGCTACACAGAGAAACCCTGCCTCAAAAAACAAACAAACGAACAAACAAAACGTAGCACCAGGACTGGAGAGATGGGTGGCTCAGCAGTTAAGAGCACTGGCTGCTTTTTATTTTTTATTTTTATTTTTTTTTTTTTCAGAGAATCTGGGTTCAGTTCCCAGCACTCACATAGCAGCTCACAATTGTCTGTGACTCCAGTTCCAGGGGATGTGACACCCTCACACAGACATTCATGCAGGCAAAACGCCTATGCATACAAAATAAAAGTAAATAATAAGATGAAATAAAACCTAAAAGAAATAACAGAACCCGATGTAAGACATAGGTTTGCCTTGTCTTATGATAAAGCCTGACAGTAGCCCATCCGTGTACGTGTGGGTGGCTGTGGAAGATGCCTCGGCAAGTCGTCATCTTAGCGGTTCCATCCTCAAAAATCATCTCATGGTGGCTCATACTTGTGATGCCAATGGTCTGGGAGTCTGAGGCAGAAGGATTGCAACAAGTCTGAGGCCAGCGTGAGTTATAGAAGTGAATTCCAGGCCAGCCTGGGCTACAGCAGGAAACTCTGTCTTAAAGAGAAAACAAAAACAAACAAAAAAAAAAACAAAAACAAAAAACAAAAGACAGAAAAACAGAACCGCCTCACCTTTACTTTCGTAAGGAGACTGCTTGGGTACCAACTACTGCGCCATCTTTCACTTGGGATAAAGCAGGGAGGGTGGGGCAAAAGCTGCCCTTCTCAGCTTCCTTGAGGAAGCTCTCCAAAAAATACAGCCAGCGACTACCACTTACTCTTTGTAGGTTGCCCCTGCCCCTAAAGGAAGCTAGAAAATGTACCTGGGCTCAAAGCACAGGAGAATACAGGTCACTATAGCACTAACATTGTCCCCATCTCCCCACAAGTTGTCTCCAGCACTGAGACAACGCTTTACAGGCCCCTCAGCCTTTTACACGTCCCCAGACGCTCGGTGGACATTGACACAGGGAGCTGTGGAGCTGGCTAAATGACAAAGTAGCCCACTGGATGAAACAAACCTAAGCTGAGACCACCACTACCGCGTCACTGCTGTGGTGTGTGTGTGTGTGTGTGTGTGTGTGTGTGTGTGTGT
>NC_034603.1:4813392-4817037 GCF_900095145.1 Mus pahari | reverse complement strand
TGTGTGTCTGTGTGTGTGTGTGTGTGTGTCTGTGTGTGTGTGTGTCTGTGTGTGTGTGTGTGTGCTTGGTCATTCTTCACCTTGTTTTCTCAAGACAGAGTTTGTCACTGAAGCTAGAACTTAGGTGGCACCCAGCAAACCCCGACCATCTCCCTGTCTTCACCCGCACAGCACTGAGCTAAAAGGTGCACACTGAGCTTTAACACAGACGCGGGCGGGGCATCTGACCTCAGCTCCTCATGCCTACCCAGCAAGCACTCCTACCTCCTGAGCCATCTCAGAGCCCCTTCTGTGTGACACTGGGCTTCCTCTTGTGACATTTTTGTGAGCACTAACTGAGCAATGGCTGAGCAGCCCCTGACCTGGCCCGTGTCTGTGCATCTTGTCAGCATTACTGAAGTCATCACCACCGTCTTCCCTGAGCACAGCCACCATTAGGAGGGTCAGGTGAGGTGGCAGCAGACAGCTACCAACTCTTCTCCTGCTTGTTTATGTCTGTCCCCCACTCCCACCCCCACCCCACTCTCGGCAGCCACCCCAGGGACTTGTAGAGCTGCAGTAAATTATGTTGTAAGAGTCTGGGCTGAACCCGCTTCGTTTCCATCACTTGCAGCTATACACTCCGGGCATCTGGGGTCCCAGGAGCCCCTCTTTTGCCCCTAACCAGAGTGCAGCCTCCTGGCTCTGCCTTTTGAGACTGACTTATTCCTCTTGATCAGATCAACTTCTAAATAAATATTAAATCATGTCTGGATGTGTTCCCCTGTTCCTTTCAAATCTGAGTAAATCACTTTTTCCCTCTGTTGGAATTCACAGCCCTGCCGAGGTTTCCTCAACAGGGCCTGGGATCCCTCACCATGGCAAGATTTTCCTCCAGGTAGTTAAAATAAAAGGCTTCCTATTGGAATTGTATAGTTACAGTTTTTATATTTACATTCTCTGGTCTTTGTAAACTGGGAGTTGCTGAGCCCTCTGCACCCCACTTTAGCCACCTTCACACAATAGTTCATAAGAAATCGCAACACCTGCTCTTAAAGATTATTAGATTTGGTGACTGAAGATAGCCCCTCCCCACAAAAGAATTATATTACAGAAAAAAATATATAAATTGTCTTCCTCCAAGGGTAGACAGGTGAGTCTGGGCTAGGACATCCAGCTGTGTGCTTTGTGTACTGCACAGTTTCACCATGAGCACTTTCCAGACTGAGATGGCAGCCTTTGTCACTGTGCAGTGTGCAGGCTACCTAAGTGCTCAGAGTGGCCATGTCCAACAAAGCAGCCTCCTTTCTGTCCCAGGGCACCATACAAGCCTTGCCACTTCCTATGTGTGTACAGAAATGCTGACACTTGAAAGGCAAATGGAATATCATGTTTCTTCCTCCTCTGCAAACCAACTCCTTGATCACCCTGGCTGGATCCCCATGGCTGCCTGCTAGACACCTTTCAAACCAGGACCCTTCTGTTTCTCCAGGTCCACGGAAGGAATCTCCTGTCCATTGATTATGACCGAAATATCCGCACGGAGAAGATCTATGATGACCACCGGAAATTCACCCTGAGGATCATCTATGACCAGGTGGGCCGCCCCTTCCTGTGGCTCCCGAGCAGTGGGCTGGCAGCCGTCAATGTCTCCTACTTCTTCAACGGGCGCTTGGCCGGCCTCCAGCGAGGGGCCATGAGCGAGAGGACAGACATTGACAAGCAAGGCCGGATCGTGTCCCGCATGTTCGCCGACGGGAAAGTCTGGAGCTATTCCTATCTTGACAAGGTGGGTGACCATGTTGCTCTGCTCCCCTTCCCACCACCACCCTGTCACCACCCCGTCTTGCCCAGCCTGAGGCATCTAGCCATAAGGCATCTTAACATTTTTAATAACTCTGCAGGGCTCCCTTCGTGTTCCCCCAGCACTCGGGGCTATTACCATTAAAAGAAAGAAAAAAAAAAAAAGGATTCGAGATGGCCAGCGATGGCATTATTTTATTTAATTAAGAAAACAAAAAGGGAAAAGGAAAAGGCAGTGATACTGCATTGAACCAAACCATCTGATGTATGAATTAGGAAGTCGGCAAGTCACTTCTGTGTCCCTAAATTAAGCCACTGGGGGAAGGAAATCTGTTGGAAAGTCTAGTCCATACAGTTACACCTCCTTACTTTGGCCAAAGCAGCCAGCAGATTCTCTCCGCGTAGTCCTGTGTCTGACAGTACCGACTTGGGGATCCATGATGGAGAAAGGTCTAGAGGAAGAACAGAATGAAGAGGCCCCTTAAAAGGCTGCCCTGGCTCTCTAGTCACTGGGCAGGTCCTTTTATCTGTTCTGCCCTTTGTCAGGCTGCGTCTTCCTTTCCCACCAAAACGTTAAGTGGCTAATTCGCAGGGGCTGGGAAATGGCTCAGTGGGTAGAATGTATGTCTCTTCCATGTAAATGCCCAGAAACGGGCTTGGCGGTGCACACTTGTAATCCCCGTGCTAAGGAGTGAGGATGGAGACAGGAAACCCTTGGAAGCTGGCTGACCAGCCAGCTTAGACCAAATGATAGATTTAGGTTCAGTGAGAGACCCTATCTCTAAAAGTAAAGCGGTAGGTACCACACATGGTGGTGTGTGCCTTTAGTCCAAGTCCTTGTAAGGCCGACACAGATCTCTGAGTTTGAAGCCAACCTGGTCTACAGAGCAAGTTCCAGGCTAGCCAGGATTGCATAGAGAGACTCTTTCTCAAAGATAGATAGATAGATAGATAGATAGATAGATAGATAGATAGATAGATAGATAGACAGTAGTGGGGAGCAATTAAAGAAGACAGCCATCATCAACCTCTGGCCTCCACAGATATGCACAGGTGACATGCATACACACATGTGCACATATGTATTCACACATGCACAATCACGCATATGCACAGCTCACGTACAGAGCAGTTAGCCTGCAGAAAGAGCCCTCACTTAATGCTGTTCTTACTCTGACATAGTGCCCTGGAATGGCTGCCAGGGAGGCAGGAGTCTTCCAGCTGCCTCTTGCTGGGTCTGTTCCTCTGTGAAGAGTCACTGATTCTAGGGCATTTCATCTCGTATCACTCTCTCAAAGGAAGAAATGCTTTCAGATTTTAACAAAGGCAATAAAAACAGCATGCACACCTCTCTCCAGTGTGGCCAGTGGCGAGTCAGCTCTAAACAGAGTTGTTATTGAATGTGGGGACAAACCCCATGCTTTCTGCCAGTCCTCCAGGCCCTCCACACTCACTACAGGCAAAACTATAGCACCTTTGGGGTGGGAACACAGATGTAGGTTCTCAGATCCTGCCTAGGTCCACTGAGTCAGTATGCCTTTTCACAAGATCCCCATTAAAGGTAAGGTCTGCCCTTGGCTACCACCATGAACCATGGGTACCATACGAGCCATATGAGTCTTTGGTCTTAAGGTCAAGTGTAGGGGTTCATACCTTAAATCCTTGTGCTTGGGAGGCAGATAGAAGTAGGTGGATCTATGTGGATTGTAAGCCAGCCTGGTCTACATAGTGTGTTCCAAGGCAGACAGGGCTACATGATATGACTCAGAAAGAAAGAAAGAAAGAAAGAAAGAAAGAAAGAAAGAAAGAAAGAAAGAAAGAAAGAAAGAAAGAAAGAAAGAAAGAGAGAGAGAGAGAGAGAGA
>NC_034603.1:4810314-4813157 GCF_900095145.1 Mus pahari | reverse complement strand
GAAGGAAGGAAGGAAGGAAGGGGAGGAAAAGGAAAGGAAGGGAATTTTTTATATTTATTTATTTATTATATATAAATACACTGTAGCTGACTTCAGACACTCCAGAAAAGGGCGTCAGATCTCGTTACAGATAGTTGTGAGTGCCATGTGGTTGCTGGGATTTGAACTCATGACCTTCGGAAGAGCAGTCAGTAGTACTCTTACCCACTCAGCCATCTCACCAGCCCAGGAAGGGAATGTTTAAGAAAAGCAAAGGGGGGAAGCTCTCTGCTCTCCGTGGCTTTTGAAGTGGGGTTGACTCTGTCATTTGAGTGCTTGGTGACAAAGAGCCCACTCATCCGTCCCTGTTTCCTTCCCAGTCCATGGTCCTCCTGCTACAGAGCCAACGTCAGTACATATTTGAGTACGACTCCTCTGATCGCCTCCACGCAGTCACTATGCCCAGTGTCGCCCGGCACAGCATGTCCACGCACACCTCCATTGGCTACATCCGAAACATTTACAACCCACCTGAAAGCAATGCGTCGGTCATCTTTGACTACAGCGATGATGGCCGCATCCTAAAGACGTCTTTCTTGGGCACTGGGCGCCAGGTGTTCTACAAGTATGGAAAACTCTCCAAGTTATCGGAGATAGTCTATGACAGCACGGCTGTCACCTTTGGGTATGACGAGACCACCGGTGTCCTGAAGATGGTCAATCTCCAAAGTGGGGGCTTCTCCTGTACCATTAGGTACCGAAAGGTTGGGCCCCTTGTGGACAAGCAGATTTACAGGTTCTCTGAGGAAGGAATGATCAACGCGAGGTTTGATTACACCTACCATGACAACAGCTTCCGCATTGCCAGCATCAAACCCGTCATTAGTGAGACCCCCCTTCCTGTTGACCTCTACCGCTATGACGAGATTTCCGGCAAGGTGGAACACTTTGGCAAGTTTGGGGTCATCTACTACGACATCAACCAGATCATCACCACTGCCGTCATGACGCTTAGCAAGCACTTTGACACCCATGGGCGCATCAAGGAAGTGCAATATGAGATGTTCCGGTCCCTCATGTACTGGATGACTGTGCAATATGACAGTATGGGCAGGGTCATCAAGAGGGAACTGAAACTGGGGCCCTATGCCAACACCACAAAGTACACCTATGACTATGACGGGGATGGCCAGCTCCAGAGTGTGGCCGTCAACGATCGGCCTACCTGGCGCTATAGCTATGACCTTAATGGGAACCTGCACCTGCTAAACCCAGGAAACAGCGCTCGCCTCATGCCCTTACGCTATGACCTCCGTGACCGGATAACCAGGCTAGGGGACGTGCAGTACAAAATCGATGATGATGGCTATTTGTGCCAGAGAGGGTCAGACATCTTTGAATACAACTCCAAGGGCCTTCTAACGCGAGCGTACAACAAGGCCAGCGGATGGAGCGTGCAGTACCGCTATGATGGCGTGGGCCGCCGAGCTTCCTACAAGACCAACCTGGGCCACCACCTACAGTACTTCTACTCCGACCTCCACAACCCTACACGTATCACCCACGTTTACAACCACTCCAACTCTGAGATCACCTCGCTCTACTATGACCTCCAGGGTCACCTCTTTGCCATGGAGAGCAGTAGTGGTGAAGAGTTCTATGTCGCTTCAGACAACACGGGGACCCCGCTGGCTGTGTTCAGTATCAACGGCCTCATGATCAAGCAACTGCAGTACACAGCCTATGGGGAGATCTACTATGACTCCAATCCAGACTTCCAGATGGTCATTGGCTTCCACGGAGGCCTCTATGACCCCCTCACCAAGCTCGTCCACTTTACTCAGCGTGATTATGACGTGCTGGCGGGACGGTGGACGTCCCCCGACTACACCATGTGGAGGAACGTGGGCAAGGAGCCAGCCCCCTTCAACCTGTACATGTTCAAGAACAACAACCCCCTCAGCAATGAGCTGGACTTGAAGAACTATGTAACAGGTGAGACTCGGCGGCTGACCGGATAGGGCGGCTGACCGGATAGGGCGGTAACTTCCGGTACGGTGGCCGTTCTGGGAGCCTGCGGGGTATCTGGGAAAGGGTCTCTCGCTTTACACTCTGCTGACCGGATAGGGCGGTAACTTCCGGTACGGTGGCCGTTCCGGGAGCCTGCGGGGTATCTGGGAAAGGGTCTCTCGCTTTACAGTAGAACTCTAGGGCTGGAAACCCAGGACAGGGGAGGATTGTGTCCAGAAAGGTGGAGGAACAGTGAAGCAGGTATTCTGAGACATTTCCTGACCACTTCACATCTGGTCCACTGAAATGACTTCCTACCCCGACAGGAGTCGGCTAACAGAGAAGCCTATAGCAGAAGTGTGTAGCTCAGATTCTCTCCGTTAATAAACCAAAAGGCCTAGGATTAGCAGCCCAGTCTCTCTCATGGAGGATAGCGTGCAGTAAATGACCTTCATTCTAGGTAAAGACCTGGCCTGACTTCTCCCTGTGGCATTAATGTTATCATTAATAGGAAAGCAATGAGCTGGTAGGTACCTGGTGCCTAAGCCCCTGTTCTGGACCTCCAGAGGTTTCCCTGGTGAGATGTGTACACAGAGATTTAGCAACAGGACAAATAGAAGGACGTCATTGCACAGGAGTGTATGGAATGGTGGGTGCTACGGAGGTAAATACAGGATGAGGGTTAGCTGCTCAATTACGCATTCAGAAAGCTTCCATATCGTTACACCCGGGAGAGTCTGAGGATACAATGCTGGGGACACCAAACACTTTTCTCTCAAGCAAGTGTATACAGTGTGTGTGTGTGTGTGAGAGAGAGAGAGAGAGAGAGAGAGAGAGAGAGAGAGAGAGAGAGA
>NC_034603.1:4805246-4807658 GCF_900095145.1 Mus pahari | reverse complement strand
CCTTCCACCCATCCATCCCTCCCTCCTTCCCTCCATCCCTCCATCCATCCCTCCCTCCATCCCTCCCTCCCTCCATCCATCCATCCCTCCATCCCTCCCTCCCTCCATCCCTCCCTCCATCCATCCATCCACCCCTCTATCCATCCATCCATCCCTCCCTCCATCCATCCATCCACCCCTCTATCCATCCACCCATTCAGAAAAGGTGTTGATGTATTTTAGGTATAGTAGACATAAGACAGTTAGGAACAAGGCAAAGTGCTTGTCCTTTTAAAAAAAAAATAGACAAAGAAATAAGGATATGTGGATGGTTATAGGCAAATCAGGTCCAATGTCCAGCAAGCAGGCAAGGGTGATATCATCTGGCCATGAATTCTATAGAAGAAGAATAAAGGAAACCCAAGACCAGGGCTCCCCAAGTTCCGAGAAGTCCACACTTCTTAGTTATAACCATAGAGGCACCCACTCTCGAGTGATCATTTGCCCATCCTCCGAAATGGGCAAAGAGGCCAAAGCTGCCTGGAGCAACAGGGCTGCCTTGGTGTGTCACAGGACAGTGATTGCCTTCCAGGGTCAACTGAGTCCGTGCAATAAATATGTTGCTGACAGCTCTCACAAAGTATATCTGTCTTAGCTTGGGGAATGAAGGGACAAACATGCTTCACAAATTCACAAACATGCCCCATACAAATAGGCTTTACACAGCCTTGCTTAGCACTAAACTTCTTAGACACTAATCAGCCAGAAGTGAATGAAGAGAAGCCCACAGGAGGAGCTGCATAGATACCTGCTGCTGACAAGGCTCAAATGAAACCATTCACAGACTCGCCCAGACCCTCAGCTATATTCCTACTTCCCTGGGGAATAAAAGAAAAATGAGATTATCAGGGTTTTCTAAATAGCAAGATGGCTTTCCTAATCTCTGGGCTTCATGGAGGCTGGATAAGTGGGAATCCAATCAATTTGAACGAAGTCCAGCCAAATTGAATCCAGAAACCATTAGAGAGGGTCTAAAATAAAGGGCAGGTTCACAAATGCTGCAGTGGCAGCCGAGAAGAGGAGCCAGGAGCCAGCTGGGAGAGCAGCCAGGCCAGACAGGGCCACACCTGCAGCCACCTGCTCCCACCAGCAGACCTTCGGAGAACGGGCTTGGCAGAGACCAGCAGATCCTTCTCCGCAGTTCTAACACAGGTTCACCTATATGCCCTGTCTAAATCAGCCTTAATTTGCCACATAGGAGACTCGAAGAGTAGTTGGACCTGCTATTCACAACTTAAGGAAAAGAGGTCATTAAGATGTGGTCAGAAGAAACTCAAAGAATAGACCCTCTCTCTCCAGAACCCAGTGGAACCAGGTTCTCTGATAAAAGATGGCTGCTCCCCGGGGTAGGAAAAACCTCCATGTTTGCTGAAGAGCACCGAGGCAAAGAAGATCAGTCCACAGGGAGCTGCTCTAGAGGTCTTGGACACAGTGGACCTATGTCCAGCCCGAGTGCCACCTGGTCCTCTGCCACGTCCTGATGTCAGAATCTAAGTACATCCCCAAACACCAGCTCTGGTCTCACCGCTCACTTGCTGTGTAACTTTATAAGTGTCTTGAGCTTTCTGAGCCTCAGTCTTCTCAACTGCAAAATAATGGTGATAATTACACTCACCTCATGGAGTTGTTAAAACTGTGAATCAGCCAGGCACACAGTGAGAGCTAATCACGCACTCACTAACTAGAGTGAGTGGCAGCGGAGTAGATACACACTGGCATACTGTTCTGGGAACATGGGAGAAGCCTCCAGATGCACCTTGAAGTAAATCCAAACAGAGCTTTATCAGATGTTGGAGTTAAATGAGCCTTCTAGAAGGAGCATGATGAGCCATGTACCCTCTTACCCTTTCTCCCTGAAGAGCCTTGGTTGCACAAGCTGAGGGCATGCTGCAGTTGAGTGGGATTGTGTATGTAATCTCTCTGAGGAGAGCCGCACCCGTTTCACATCACCCCCTTTGCATATTTACACTTAACGCTTGAAGGTGCTGTGACACTCTTCAGGAAGTATACAGTATTGACGGCGGCGGCGGCAGCGGCTGTGAAGAATATGAGAGGGGGGGATAGCAGTTAGGACTATCCAGCTCTTGCTGCCAGCTCTTGCTTTGTGGTCTGTCTCTAGACCATTTGTTCAGGGTACCTGTCTTTCAACACACTTGCCACCTCAAAGGGACTCAAAGGACCTGCACTGACCCTGGTGGGACCAGGATATGATGTATGTCTTGAACAGAGGTGGAAGATATACATGAGAATCAAAGTATGTCAGAAACTTCAGAGCAGAACCTGTGTGGAAGGGAACACTTGTAATGACAGCAGAGCAGGGGAGGGAAGGAGAAAGAAAGGAAGGAAGGGAGGGAGGGAGGGAGGGAGGAGACG
>NC_034603.1:4801120-4804996 GCF_900095145.1 Mus pahari | reverse complement strand
AAGGAAGGAAGGAAGGAAGGAAGGAAGGAAGGAAGGAAGGAAGGAAGGAAGGAAGGAAGGAAGGAAGGAAATTAAGGAAGGGTGGGTGGAAGGAACCTTAAAAAACAAAAAGAAGAGAGAGGAAGAGAAGGAAAGGGTCTGGCAAAGAACAGAAACAGATGAAAAAGAGCTGACCTAAGAGCCCCGCTCCCGGGTGTGCTCTTTAAAACCCCTAGTCTTGGACAGGGAGAAGGTTCAGTGGGTCGGAGCTTGCTGACAAACCTAGTGACTCAGACCAACATAGTACAAGGAGAAAACCGACCACCTCAAGTTGTTCTCTGACATACAGTAGACTGTGGGGGGCACTCCTGTCCCCAGATAAGTGCATGCGATGTAAAACCTTTCTGCCCAGAGATGTGCGGAGGTGTCCTCTCACACGGGGTAGGGAGGGAGCTCCTCAAAGGAGAAAGATGAGAGTGGGAACGAGGACTTCGCATGCTTTTCCTGAGATCCCCCACAAGTCCTGTCTGTCTCTGATGAAACCTGGGCAGGTTTATAAGGCACACAGATGAGAGATGCTGTGCCATGAGCACTGTGGGGAACAAGACACTTCTCATGGTCTCTAAGCTCTTTTACATATAGCTACCCCTCTTAAGAAAGCTCATCTTTCAACCAAGAGAGCGGGTCTAAGGCTCTCTGCAGTGAAGATCTAAATGGCGTTTGCAAGGAGCGGGTGCTTTCTGCAAGTCTCCTCTCTCTAAGTTTCGTGCTCTGCCGCCCTGTGTGGCAGTAATGGAGGCTTCCTTTTTTAAATAGATTTCCCAAAGTAAAGAAAAGGGTGGGGCATATTTGTTTTTAGAATAGTAAGTAAATACTACCACAGGCAACATCTGGGTGCAGTAGAAAAATAGAAAGTCATGGCAAGTGGCCATAAATATCCAAAGCGGGAAGCCAGCGTCCCGTGCACCATGTGTTCCCTGTCTATCATCTACCTATCTACCCTTTAGTGTGTGCAGGAATGTGTGGATGTGCACGTGTTGTATGCATGTGCCTGTGTATGTACATGTGTATGGAGGCCCAAGATCAATGTGTCCTTGCCTATCTCTCTCCACCTTGTGTCTTGAGACAGTCTCTTGCTGGGCCTAGAGCAAGCTCTGAGCTTTGCCTGTCTCTGCCTCCTCGGCTCTAGGAGTCCAGGCATATCTGCCACCTGCAGGACTTTATGTAGGCGCTAGGGATCTGAACTGAGGCCCTCGTGCTTATAAGAAAGCACTTACCAACTGAGCCCTCTCCCCAGCCCCCCAATGTGCTTTTTAGGACAATTTCAAACCAATATTCATTTTTAAATTTTTATTATTTTTATTTTTTATTTTGGTATTTTAAAATATAATGTAATAAGCTTCAGTATGGCATTTCCATACATACTTTTTTCTTATATGCCCCCCAACTATATTACACTGCCCACCCACCAAGAATTGTCCTCTCTTCCCCCCCCCCCATTAACCTGCCTTCTGGTTTTATACCATGTCCTATTACACGCATGCACACATACACACACACACTCACACACTCTCACACACACTTAGGATTTCTTTCTTATCAGGGTCAATCTTGACTAACACTAGACTCAGAAGCATGGGAGAGCCTTCTCTGAGAAACAATATGACTGTTCTACTTACGACACATATGTACATGTATATAAGATAGGATTCCCATAGGACGGAGAACATGGCATTTGTCAGAGTCTAGCTTATTCCACTTAACACAAGAATTTCTATCCACTTTCCTGAAAATGTTGTAATTACACTTTTCTTTACAACTAAAAAAAAAACCATTTTGTAAGGCAAGCAGTAGCAGCACATGGCTTTAAGCCCAGCGCTTGGGAGGCAGAGGCAAGCAAATACCTGTGAGCTCAAGACTAGTGTGGTCTACAGACTGAGTTTTGGGATAGCCAGGGCTTCATCGTGAAACCCTGTCTTAAAAAATAATTATTTTTTTGTACAAGCACCACATTTTCTTTATCCATTCACTTGGACATCTAGGCTGATCCCATTTCTTAGCTATTGTGAATGACATTTTTTTTCAGGGTTTTACTATTTATTAGCACTGTGTAACCTAGAACTTATGGAGATCAGGCTGAGACCACCTACCTCCGTGTCCCAAATGCTAGCATTAAAGAGATCTACCACACACCAGGAGGAAAACATTATTTTTTAGTGATGTATTTATCTTTATTTTCTTTGCATTGGTGGTTTGCCTGCGTGTATGCCTTTAATCCCAGCATTCAGAAGGCAGAGGCAGGAGGATCTCTGTGATTTGGAGACGACCTTGGTCTTCATAGCAGGCGCCAGGACTACATAGAGAGACCCTATATATAAAACAAGTAAATAAATAAATGTTTAAATTCCCTCTCCTTGTAGAGCACACATGCCGAGTGGGCAAAACAGACAACAAAGAATAAATATTTCCCAGGATTCACTGCATGTGAGATTGTGGTTACTGATTTAGAGGGAGGCTTGAACACGGGGAAGGGCTCTGGGTTGCTGGGGATGGGTAGGACTGCGTCTTCAGCAGGTGGAGTTAGCTTCAGTTATATCTGAAGGAAATCGGAGAATAGACGAGCCAGAAAACGCTTTTAGCTGAGCTGAGGGGCTGGCAGTGACAATGACCCAGAGGTGGATGTGTACCTAACATGCTTGAGAAGATAGTGCTCGCCAGTGATCCCAGCTCGGAAGGCTGAGACAAGAAGACGGTGAGTTCACGACTATAGAGAGAGGCCCTGACTCAAACAAAACACCAGAGAAATGTGAAAGAAGAAAAAAAAAACAGAGAGATGATGAGGCTGGTCCTTGGGTCCTTAAAGGCCACTCAGTGACCTTGGCTTTTCCACTGATAAAAGACTTCTGAGAGCTCTGAGCGAGCAAGTGGCCTTCTGTGCTCCATGTTTACGGGAGCCATCTGGGCTGCTGTGCTGATATGTGGGCCAAAGACTGGGAGAAGCAAGCTAGTTAGACATCTACAAGACCAGGCAGGATGTGATGGGCCTGGAGGGTAGAGATGGCAGATGAGACAAGAAGCCAACACATATCTACATTGTTTTAAAAAGCAGAAGCAAAAAATATAATAAGACCCCCCCCCCCAAAAAAAAAAAATCCTCGCCAAGGTAATTTCAGGAAACAAGGGAACTTTGCCATGAGAAAAAGGTTCATTGAACTCCCAGTTTGGAAGGTCAAGAGGAAGATGACAGACAACTGTGTTCCTGTGAGGGAGACCACACAGCACGGCTGGTGACAATAGTAGAATCACTTGTGTGACTGTGGGCACATCTCAAAGGACAGAAGGGGACAGGCTGGAGCCTTCTCTAACAATCCTCTCAAGGCTTCCAAGGGTGGGTCGGGTGTAGCCGTGCCTGCACAGCTCGCTTTCATGCTCAGACCACACATGCGCCAAATAGGCCGGTGCAGGCCTGGAACCCCAGCACACCTCGGCTACACAGTGAGGGCCAGACCGAGAGACCTGAGAGCCTGTCTCAAGGAAGGGGAAGAAAGAAAAAGAAACAGAACCCGAAGAACCACATAAGAACTACCTCACGGCCCAATGAGCTATGAAAAGGTACCACCTACCTCCCAGCAATACCACCCTGGGGACTTTAATTATGTGGGTCCTTGACACAAGGTAAAACCACAGCAATAGGTATCCAAGCCAAAGATCACACCTGAAGGTGCATAGCAGTGTCATTTATAGTGGTTAAAAAAGGATAAACCAGCCAGTTATCTGTCAACTGATGAATGTATAGGTAAAATGTGGACTGTTCATAAAATGGAATATTATTCTGTCATAAAATGTAAAAGAGGGGGGACGGAGGGAGGGAGAGGAGGGAGGGAGAGAGGGAGGGAG
>NC_034603.1:4785608-4801051 GCF_900095145.1 Mus pahari | reverse complement strand
GAGAGAGAGAGAGAGAGAGAGAGAGAGAGAGAGAGAGAGAGAACCAAGCACTGTTGGCACTTTAATCCCAGCACTTGCTTGGGAGGCAGAGGCAGATGAAGATCTGTGAGTTCAAAGCCAGCCTGGTCTACAAAGTGAGCTCTAAGACAGCCAGGGCTGTTACAAAGAGAAACCCTGTCTCAAAAAAAAAAAAAAAAAAATGTATTCTGTGGTTGAACCACACCATGGTTTTATATAAATTTATATAAAATGTCCAGAACAGAGGCAGACTCAGGCTGAGGGCAGCTTAGGGACTGTCGGACATGGCCATACAGAATGACTGCTAATCCCTATGAGGTTTCTTTGTGGGGGTCCAAGTGTCATGAAATTAGATAGTGACAATGGCTGCCAACATTTTGAATATGCTAGAGACCACAGATTTGGATGGGTACCTTAAAATGGTGAGTTTCATGTTATATAAAATTTACCTCAATGGATTAGATGTAGGATGAGAAAAGAAAGGAGTTGGGGATGGTGGGCAGAAGAATCGAGATACAATTGTTTCAAAAGAAAAGAGAGGCAGAGGGCAGGTCAAGAATTCAGTTTGGGACCCGTCAAAACTGGAGACAGACAAGATGCACAAGTGCCGAGCTTAGAGGAAGGTCAGGCAGGGCTGTACAGTTTGGAGTCAGCGTAAGCCTGGAGGCAGCATCTACCACTCAAGTCTAGATGACTACATGATACAGAAAACTTCTGGCCGTGGAGATGCCGCCACGGGTAAAGGGGCTTGCCATTCAAGGTTGGTGAGCCCATCCCTGGAACCTAGAAAGGTAGATGGAAAAAAACAGTCTGCAAAGGTGTCCTTCTGATGTCCTCTGATGCCTTGGCTTGTTTGCTCCACCTCCAACATATAATAATAATAATAATAATAATAATAATAATAATAATAATAATAGTAGTAGTAGTAACTGGGTGAGGCGGATACTTTCAGACAAGATAAGAACATGGTCAGCATGGGGCTTGGCAGTGTGGAGATTCTTCCAGACTTGACACATGAGATTTCTGTACCACAGTGGGGGTCAAAAGCCTGTTTCACAGATATGAGAAGAATAGCAAGCCATGAGCGCAGAAGCTTAGTGTGAGCTCAGGAGGACCTTGTAAAGCAAACATAAACTGGGAATAGGAGTGAGAAAGCACCTGTATGGGGGAGGACATTAGGCAGCATCTTAGTGTGCTGGTGGGGTAAATCCATCAGAAGAGTTAGAGAATCACCGCTGTGGAATGAGAAAAGATTCCTAGAGTGATGACCATGCGCACAGTGGGGGGCTCAGCATGCACAGGTCACATAATGCAATGGGGGAAAAAAGCAGAGTTCGAGAGTGCAGAGGCTGAGCCACAGTGAGTGCTGTGGGCAAACGGGATAGCATTGGAGGAAGCCCCTCTCTGGCTGCCTTGGTTTCTGCAGAAAAGCAGGAAATAAGGTTGACTGGTGGTGGGGGGAGGGGAAGATTGTAGAGGTTCAGAGAGAAATGAGCAAACAGAAATAAATATATATAGGAGGGAAAGAAAAGAACCAAATATGGACGTGCATGTCCCTAAACCATGCACTTAGGAGATTGAGGCAGGAGGATCACCACAAATTCTAGTCCAGCCTGGTCTACATATAAGATTATGTCTCAAAAAAATAGATGATAGAGATAGATAGATAGATAGATAGATAGATAGATAGATAGATAGATAGATAGATGATAGACAGACAGACAGATAGATAGATAGATAGATAGATAGATAGATAGATAGATAGATAGATAGACAGATAGATGATAAATTAGATACATACATACTTACATGTATACATACATACATACTACATACATACATACATACATACATCAAACAGGCATGAGGAAGTGAAAGCAGACAGCGGATCTTCAAATACACGCCCCCCAAGGAATGAGTCCAGGGGTGGGTCATGGAATGTGTGCCAGGTTAAGAAAGAAAACAAATGAGCAGGAAGTTGAGAGACAGAGATGGATGGATGGATGGATGGATGGATGGATGGATGGATGGATGGATGGATGGATGGATGGTCCTAGGTGTTGTGTAATAAGTCAGAGAGCTGAGGCCAGAGGGTTGTGTGTATGCAAATGACATAATGGAGGACCAGAATTACAAGTGACAAAGTCTGAAGTTGATTCATGAAAGGAGAGCAAGGCATTAAGGAGCTGAGGTGTTAGAAGTAGCAACCACTCATCTAACAAAATCGCTAAGAACTGGTTCAGAGTCAGAGACAGAGGCAGCACGCTTCACAGAATTCAGGTGAGAAGCCCAAGGTCAGCCGTGGTCCTGAGGCTGGAAGCAGGGCAGGGAGACCAGTGCTATGTGAGAAGAGGTTTGAATTGTAGCAAGAGGGAGAGAGACTGATAAACTCTAGAGACATGGCAAGCTTTCCTAAAGGCAGATTTGAACTCCAGGGGCCCAGTGGAACTTAAGAACTTAAGAAAGGCAGAAAGAGAACAGGAAAGAGACAAGCCCAGGATGCGACCACAGATCTCAGGTGAATAGAAATAAAGAACAGATTGAGTCCAGTCCTTCTGCACGCCAGTCTGGTGGCTCTAATGAAAATGGAAGTGCCCTGAGTAATGGCTTCCTGGGCCATAGCGGAAAGGAGGTCAGGAGGCCTGTTGGGGGTGGGGGAGGAGCTGTCTTGGAAAACTTGGACCATTCACTAGGTGTGTGGGACATATTTTGTAAGTCCAAATGAAATGCAATGGCTGGGATGTTCACCTGAATAGGGCAGGCCTCTTGCTGCCCCGTTGAAGGACAGGAGGTCTAGAAGAATAGGCTCAAGAACTAAAGGTCTGTTCATCATCTGTCCATCCCTGAAGACATTCCCTCAAAAGCCAACTTCAGTGCAGAGCCCCAGGGCGAATGTCCCATACTGTGATCACAGTACCCACACATCCCTCCTGGTTGGTCATTGCCTCTAGCTTCTGACATACTGCCTGGCCTGTGGTAGCTCATAGGAGGGACTGGAGAGATTAAGAACCATTAAGACAATGAGCTGCTCTTCCAGAGGTTCTGAGTTCATTTTCCAGCATCCACATGGTGGCTCAGAACCACCTATAACTGTAGTCCCATGGGATCTGATGCCCTCTTCTGATGTGCAGACCTACATGCAGACAAAAGCAGCCATATACATAAAGTACATAATAAAAAAGTCTTTAAAAAAAAGTTCATGTGACCTTCAAATAAAATATTAGTTGAGTTGTCAATGTACCAGATTGTATAGTGAGTTCTTTACACGTTTTCTCCTCCAGTCCTTACATCAACGCAATGAGGCAGAACAATTATCGTCCTAATTCAAAACTGAAGGACCTGAGGCTAACATAGCCAGGCTCACACAGCAGGGAGACTTGAAGTTGAATCTGTCCATTCTACAACTGGCCTTTGTAAGCACAACATAGTGGTTATCAATGGCCACCTTGCGAGAGACATCTTCTTCCTTGGACACATATAAGGAATCTCTGGGCTGGGTGGCAGAGATGGCTCAGCAGTTAAAAGCACATGCAGCATTTGTAGAGGACCCAGGTTTGGTTCCCAGAACTCATGTGGTGGCTCACAACCATCTAAAACTCCAGTTCCAGGGGGATCTGATGCCTCCTCTGGCTCCTGGATACATTAGGCAAAACACTTAATGTACATCGGAAAAATAAATTACTTTTTAAAGACTCTCTGGTTCCAGTTCCCAGAGGCTGTCACCAGATACTGTCAACCTCTTCTCTTAGATCCCACACCCAACCGCCCAGTTATTTTGTTCTCTTTGCAAGATCTGCTGCAGCCTCCTTCACCGTGATTTCAGAAGTCTTTATTTTTCCTTCTCCCGTAGACGTGAAAAGCTGGCTTGTGATGTTTGGGTTTCAGCTCAGCAACATCATCCCTGGATTCCCAAGAGCCAGAATGTATTTTGTGCCTCCCCCCTATGAACTGTCAGAGAGTCAAGCAAGCGAGAATGGGCAGGTAAGTAGTTGGGTCCGGGGTGAGCACCGGATGAGAATCCAAACGAGAGTCCTCATTCTCTTTCATAGACACTGCCTCACCAGAGCCAGGGGGCTTCCGGGAAAGGAACAGTGAGGCTGGGTATAAAAGCAGAGACTTCCGCGGAGCGCAGAGAGAATGTCATCGTGGTCCTTTCCAGTATGGCCCATATTTCTTCCCAACCTCAATGATTACCTTAATTGTGGTATCATTATCTGCTCAGTATCTACCCTCCGGTCACTCCTTGATTAACAATAGCCCAGAGGAATCCAGTGGCAACTTGCCATCTGGACTGCTGTAAGATCGTAACCCTTTCAGCTTTTTATGGGACGCAATAAAACTGTGGTTTGCAGTTTCTGTCCCATTAAAGAACATTTTTATGCCCTACATAAAACCTCAGCATGTTATGGCCCAAATGCATACAGATTGAGTTTTTAGAACATAATGCGTGCCTGGGTCTCCCTCTGATGACCGAAGGGTGGTCAGTTTCAATTTGTGTGCACTGAGACCTCAGCCACGGCACACGGGCAGCTCGGGAACTGCATTGAGCTGACCCCCCTGATGTGGGACCGGGGCTCTGCACTGTGGTGGTCTAGAAGGTCTCAGCAGCTCTGAATAGTCATCCAGATTGTGCGACTATAGAGAGGCAAGGAGGAGCTGCCGGGTAATTGAGAACGGCGTTCTCTCTATCCTGCCCCTCGGGGACCACTCAGTGGATGAATAGCCATCATTTCCCTCATTTATCTAAGTGCCGTTACCTCCCAAACACAGCCTCTTCCATTATCCCAGCCTGTCCCCCAACCACCAATTGAGACAAGTTGTCATTTGTGAGTGGAGAACGCAAGGCCAATGGGATAATGGTGATTTCAGTCCTCTGCAGAACCAGGGCCGAGGTCCAAAACAACGGAATGAGAGTGGGGAGGAGGGGAAGGGGACTTCCCTCTGGCCCACGGAGCCTGGATCTCTTAGCCCAGAGCTCTCAAATATGAATATGCACACACATCACCTAGAGTACCCGGCTGGAACACAGCCTGTGTCAGCGGCCTAAGAACTGCTTTTCTAACAGGGCTGTGGGCCCCAATGATCCATCTGCAGCTGGCCTGGTTTTGAGTAAAAGCAGTGACTATGCAAGCCCCTGGTTTTGGAGCAGGACAGGTCACAACAGTGGGGCTGCCAGCTGCTCAGACACCTGATCCCCACATCAGGACATCCGTGGGTCTGAAATATACCCAGATAGCTGCTGCACCACAAATGTAGATTATCTCTTGGCTCCCACAGTTGGGGTGCACAGCCAGCATACTGACTCAGGCAAGATGGAGAACCTTTCACCATCTTTCTGTGAGTGACATGGTGACAAAGTGAACAGAGCACCCCGTTAGAGGACTGGGAACCAGCCCGTCTGCCCTAGTTACACAAGGAAGGACTGTATCAGTACGTACAGTCTCTGCAGATCAAGCCTGAAAGAACACTGGGCAACCGTCCCTGTAGTTCTTGCTTCAGATCTGCCCATGCTACCTTCTGACCCGTTCCTTTTTGTCTTGTGCCCATAGCTCATTACAGGTGTCCAGCAGACAACAGAGAGGCATAACCAGGCCTTCCTGGCTCTGGAAGGACAGGTCATCACTAAAAAGCTCCATGCCAGCATCCGAGAGAAAGCCGGCCACTGGTTTGCTACCACCACACCCATCATCGGCAAAGGCATCATGTTTGCCATCAAAGAAGGGCGGGTGACCACAGGAGTGTCCAGCATCGCCAGTGAGGACAGCCGCAAGGTAGCATCCGTGTTAAACAATGCCTACTACTTAGACAAGATGCACTACAGCATCGAGGGCAAGGACACACACTACTTTGTGAAGATCGGCGCCGCGGATGGTGACCTGGTCACGCTGGGAACCACCATTGGGCGCAAAGTTCTGGAGAGTGGGGTAAATGTGACGGTGTCGCAGCCCACGCTGCTGGTGAATGGCAGGACTCGAAGGTTCACCAACATTGAGTTCCAGTACTCCACGCTGCTGCTCAGCATCCGCTACGGCCTCACCCCTGACACGCTGGACGAAGAGAAGGCCCGCGTCCTGGACCAAGCGAGACAGAGGGCCCTGGGTACTGCCTGGGCCAAGGAGCAGCAGAAAGCCAGGGACGGGAGAGAAGGCAGCCGCCTGTGGACGGAGGGCGAGAAGCAGCAACTCCTGAGCACGGGACGGGTACAAGGTTATGAGGGTTATTACGTGCTTCCGGTGGAACAGTACCCAGAGCTGGCAGACAGTAGCAGCAACATCCAGTTCTTAAGACAGAATGAGATGGGAAAGAGGTAACAAAATAACCTGCTGCCACCTCTTCTCTGGGTGGCTCAGCAGGAGCAACTGAGACCTCCTCTCCTAAGGAGACGAAGACCTAACGGGGCACTGAAGCCGGGCTGCTTTAGGATCCCAAGTGGCAAGAAAGCTCACATTTTTTGAGTTCAAATGCTACTGTCTAAGCGCAAAGTCCCTCATCCTGAAGTAGACTAGAGCCTGGCCACAAATTCTGAGGAAAAACAAAACTAAAGGATGAACGAACGAACGAACGAACGAACAGACGAACGAACGAATGAAAACACACACAAAATGTTTCAAGTTCCCCTAAAATATGACCCACTTGTTCCGGGTCTAAGGCAGAAAAGAGACGCAGAATAGCCAAAAGGAAAGGAGCAGAAAAGAAACAAATTAAAAAAGAAAAAAAACAAAAAAAAAAAACAAAAAAAAGCAAACAAAAAGACAAAGACACCGACCGTACAGACGAAGAAATGAAGACGAGAAGGCCTCATATTCTAATACCTCACTCATCGACACGTGAGCAACACAAAGACATTCACAAGGGCCGGCATCACCAGACCAGCTGAGGACAACTCAGACTGACAGTTGGACAAACATTGCGACGTTTTCGTTTAAGCAAATACAGGTGCATTTAAAAACACGACTTTGGGGGTGATTTGTGTGTAGCGCCTGGGGAGGGAGGGGGCACAAAAGCGGAGGATCGAGCACTGGAAATACTTTTTAAAGAAAAAGAAAAACACAAGAAAAAAAAAAAATCCGTATCAGAAGTCAAAGCGAAACAATACCGACTGGCACTTATCTCTCAGGTCCCCCACGTAGTCAGGCCTGAGCTAATTTATTTGAGCGCAGAGTGTAAAATTTTAATTCAAAATGGTGGTTATACTCACTACATAAATCTCATACTCTTTTTGTCTTTGGAGATTCCATTGTGGACAGTAATACGCAGTTACAGGGTGTAGTCTGTTTAGATTCCGTAGTTTGTGGGTATCAGTTGCGGTAGAGATGCAACATTTGTGACTCTGTTGCTAACGGTTACCACTTCCGATCGCCCTGTACATACATATGCCGTAAGGCGCAATCACTGTTTCAGACTTAAAATTATTAGTGTGTTTGTTTGGTCCAGAAACTGAGACAATCACATGACAGTCACCACGAGGAGAGAAAATAAAAAAATAAATAAATAAATAAAAACAAAACAAAAAAATTTAAAAAGTGAAGAAAAAAAAACCACACAAAAAAAGTCTAATAAGAACTTTGGTACAAGAACTTTTTTGTAATATACATGTATGAATTGTTCATCGAGTTTTTATATTAATTTTAATTTGCTGCTAAGCAAAGACTAGGGACAGGCAAAGATAATTTATGGCAAAGTGTTTAAATTGTTTATACATAAATAAAGTCTCTAAAACTCCTGTGGACACTGATCTTTTGTGGAAATGCTTTATGATGCGATTTGCAGGGGTTCTCAACCTGTGGGTCATGACCTCCTGTGAAGGTCATATGTTATTATAATTCAGAACCCTAGAAAAGTTATAATTATGAAATAGTAATGGAATTGTTTTATAGGGTTACACAGCATGTGTTACAGGGTTACAGTGTTAAGAAGGTTGAGAGTCACTGCAGTAAAGGCTGGAAAAACGGGGATGGATACACAGAGCCTGAGCTGGTCCAGCTCCAGAATCCCTTATCCCAAAAGTTAGGAGGCAGAGGAAAGCTAATGGTTTAGGATTTTTTTTTTTCAGATCTTAGGAGAAGAACACGTACATAGTAAGAGATGAAAGCTTGAAATTCACTTGTGGTCCATACACGATTCAGTTGTGGTCCATACGCGATTCAGTTGTGGTCCATATGCGATTCAGTTGTGGTCCACATGCGTTATACACAGAGCCTGGAGGCTGCACTATGGTGTTCAGTCTCTGCTTTTGAAACAGGGTCTCTCTACATAGCCCTGGCTGTCCTGAAGGAGCTCGCCATGGAGACCAAGCTCAAACTTGCAGAGATCTGCCTGCCTTTTCTTTTCTCCCACATGCGGGGATCAAAGGAATGTACCTCCACACCTGGCAACCGTGCTTTTTAATAATTTTATGCTATAACAGAGTTTTATAGTTTGGAATTTTCTAGTTGTGACCTCGTATCTGGGTTCAAAAACTTCAGATTTGAGTTTGGCTGTTGTTGTTGTTTGGTTTTCGAGACAGGGTTTCTCTGTGTAGCCCTGGCTGTCCTGGAAACTCACTCTGTAGACCAGGCTGGCCTTGAACTCAGAAATCTGCCCGCCTCTGCCTCCCAAGTGCTGGGATTAAAGGTGTGCACCACCACTGCCGGCTGTTTTTTGTTTTTGTTTTTGTTTTTGTTTTATTAGGGATGCTCAGTCTGTCCTTGGACCATCTTGGGGAAAAAAAAAAAAGTTCTGTTTTATTCCGGCTAGGGAGGAAGGGTTCCTTTTGTTTGCGTCTGTGTTTTGTTTTATGGTGAGAGGGAGGAGACAGCGAGATGGGGTCCCATGTGCTCCTCAAACTGCTATTTACTCCAAGCTGGCTTTGAACATCAGATCCTCCTGCTTCCACCACACATGTGCTGGGACGGCAGCTGTTTGCCCTCAAACATCTGGAGCATCTTTGATAATACCCCCCCCCCCAATGCTCTAGCGACTCTAAGACTTCCCCCTCCAGGGTGACCACACTCACCACTTTGGAAGCTTACACACTGTGTGGCTGTGTGTCCACTGTGTGTCTCCCCAGCTAGATCAACTTACCTCCAAACTCAAACGCATCAGACAAATCAAGTAACAAGAGCCCTTTGAGGTTTTAATGTATTTTTGGTTTATACCACTTCTACAACTAAAATAGCATCAACAGCCAGTATGAATCTGTGCTTTTCTGGGTTGCTGTTCTCAACTGTGGCTCTGCAATGCAGCATCTCCAGAGACCCCCACCACCACCACCTTTCATTCACTGAGCAGCGTCTTCTTGTCTCGAGACCTCACCACAGCAGCCAGGCTGGGGTGCAGAAGAGACACAAACAGAAGAAGCTCATGCCTCACAAAACTCGCAGGCAGATAAATGGGGAGACAGCAGACCAGAAATCGCTCTAGAAATGAAAATGGCAGGGCCGTTTTGGTCCCGAGGATGAAGGTTTATGATGCAGCCATGGCCAGTTCTGAAGGTTCAGCAGGGGTTAGCCAGAAGGGAACACATTCCCAAGACAGAGACCAGAGAACGCAGAGGAACTGTGGCAGAGAGAGCAAAGGCAGGTGGGTGGTGAGGCAGGAACATAGGAGAGCTGGTTGGGTTCAGAAGACGCACAAGGTAATGCCTGGATTCTATTTATCTATCTGTCTATCTGCCTGTCTGTCTGCCTGTCTGTCTGCCTGCCTGCCTGCCCGCCTGCCTGTTTATCTGTCTATCTGCCTCTCTGCCTGCCTGTCTGTCTGCTTATCTATCTTTCTATCTGCCTGTCTATCTGCCTATCTGTCTGTCTATCTGCTTATCTATCTGTCTGTCTGTCTGTCCATTTATTTGGCCTGGATTCTTTTAAATGGTAGCAAAAGGAAGTCATTCATTTCAATGTCATAAGTGCTGTACTGTGGTATGCAGAACAGGTATCGAGGCAGCTGAAACAATCTCATAAGTGAGATGAAGAGGAGGCTGAGGGAGCCTTGAATCTAAGGTAGAGAGGTATCAGCTCCTCAGGAGGATACAGAGGTAAGCTGAGCACCAGGAGTTTAAGACTACTCTCCCGTGTCATTCACCATGCAGGTGGGAAACACTCAATGAACAGCACTCATCTGGAAGGTGACCCCGTGTCCATAACTTCTTCTAGATATCTGGCTAATTGGTCCTTTGCCCAGAGACCCTCCCGAGATCTCCAACGCTCTATCTTCCTGGTCATCCAGTCAGTTTCCAAGTGGCCTCCATGAGCAGAAAGGGAGGCGTGGTTAGCCTCACTTAAACCCGGCCTCAGGAGTTGCCCAGAAAGGAACATGGCCCCAGAAGCATCACTCTGATGTATTGGGTGGGGCTACCGTCCTCAGGAGTGGGTAGAGGTAGCTATGGGCTGTGGAACCTGGAGACGCGATCATGGCACAGCGTCAGCTGCGAAACGAAAGCGGAAGATGTCTCACCAGGTAGATGCACCTGCAAAGTGGTTCAGGGAGTTGCCCCAGACTGTGGGGACTCAGTGCAAGACTTCTCTGCCCCTGTAGCCTCTTGAGCATTTCTGGGAGTCACATATCAGAAGAATTTCACAAGCAAGAGAACATCTTCTCTTTAGGGTCCACCATCTTTGAAATATCCCTTAGTTTTCTGATATGTCCCTGCGGATCCCGCCCCACGTTGTACACCACAGAGATACATCCTAGGAGGATGGAAGCAAGTCTGGCTGGCTGAAAAGTCCCTTACCTCTCCTCAAGCTAGGACAATGACTGATGGAGGGTCCTAGATAGACTGGAAAGCCCAATGGCTCTCTAAGGATAGACACTGTAACGTAAGCATGCCTGGGAACCAGTTCTGACAACTGCCCACTAAATGTAAAAATGAGGCTGGACATTGTACAGCACTTGCCTAACTAACGTTTTCAAGACCCTGGATTCCATCCCCAGAATGCCAAAAAGGAACAAAAACTGTGGAAAGTGGCCAAGTGGAAGTGGTCACCTTTAGACCTGGCATTCTGGAAGCAGAGACAGGCACATCTCTTTGAGTTCCAGGCCAGCCAGGGATACATGGTGAAACTGTCTTTAGAAAAAAAAAAAATGAGTGTGAGGGAGCGAGGGCTGGAGAGAGATGGTCCAATGGTTACAGAACACTGGCTACTCTTCCAGAGAGCCCTGGTTCAATTCCTAGTATCCACATAGCAATAATTCTAATCCCAAGGGATACAATGCCCTCTTCTGGCCTCTTCGGATACTGAATGCATATGGTCCCCACATATAGGCAGGCAAAACACCAAATTAATATTTTAAACTGTGGAAACCAGAAAAAGTTACATGTATCAATTAGATAAAAAGTATTAGCTGCTTAAAGAGACAACTCAATAGAAATTAAGGCCTCATCAAAAAGCCCATTTCACTTAGTAGTGTACTGCCTCAGAGGTGAGCCAGCTGAGGGTTAAATGAAACACCATAAGCACTTAATATTATTTGTTTTTTTTATCATATTTGTTCCAAGTACAAGTTGTTGGTTTTTTTTTTTTTGAAGAGTGGGGAGGGGTGCTGTCATGAAGCAGCTAGGGAGGATTAGGGGATTGGGTCTTCACCCCCACACATTGTGTGTCACCTTGTCAAGAGTCCCTCCCCTCCCAGCCTCCCAGGTCCAGGGAGCTGCAGCAAGTGCTTTCAGCATCTGACCCGTGTTCATGGCCTTAAGGGATTGTCAGAAAGAGTGACATTTAGAAGGTCGAGGGTCTCAGCAACGTGAAGTCAGCCTGTCCGACTAGGAGGAATCAGTTCAAGCATTTATCCATTTATCGACATCCCGAGTCACCGGGCACAGCTCATCCCCGGCACTGTCAGAAGTGGGCGATGCAAAGATGAATAAAACCTGCTCAGAAAGCTCTCAGTCAGGGATGAGACAAACTCACAAGACAGTCGTGGGATACAGTGGGGTCAGAGCCGGTGGGAAAGTTGACAGACTAGAGCAAGAAGCTGGGAGAAGACCCTGTTGTCTCCGTGAACATCTGATCTGGACACCAGCCGACCAGGCCAGGAAATGAGCTGATGCTAAAATGAGACAGACTCCACACAAATGGAGAGAGTACAAGTAGATCGCCTGAAGGTAAGAAGGCTACAGGGGGCTATCTGTGACATCACATGAGGGAGATGTGGCTCAGGAATGAAGGTTTGTCCGGCAAGCGCAAAGGCCATGGGTTTCACCCCAGCACCAAGGAACCTTTGACAAAAGCCCCCCAGGCCCACTTAATCGGGTTTTCTCTCAATTAGAAGCCAGGTGCTGAGCCCCTGGGCATCTTCACTTGCAGGGCAAAGATAAACCCCTCCTCACCCCGCGGGCAGAAGGAACAGGCCTAAGACTCGGGCTAGGAACTGATCTATCGCCGGTCGTGAGGTTGGTTCATGCTTGGGGTTCTTATAAATACGAAGAAATGAGTAGAAGGGTACTACTGCCAGAGGAGAGGGAGAAGAGGGTAGAAAGGGCCGAAGAGGGATGGCCTTCTGGGGCCCCCCAGCTTGATCAAGGAAGGAAGGGTCTGTAACTTTTTGGAGTTGGTGACAGAGTCCAAAGAGTAGAACTAAAAAGCAGGAAATCTGCCAAGACCTTGCTCCTGGTCCTTCACTTTCTCCAGCCCCTAGGCGAAAGGACACTATACAGGAGGAGGAGGGGGTGGGGGACTATTAATAAGGACTGTTCTGCTCCGCTCTGCGCACACCCAGGCCCCACGCTGAATGCTGAGACAGCTAGGCAGCCTCGTTCCGGTCCCCTGCGCACGCCACTTCAAATGCTGTCTGCATCTATTCTCCAAAGCCTCTCTTTCCCAAGCCGTGATCGCCTCCCTTTGGCCACCAGGTGGCAGCCTTTCCCGCTAAATCTTGCTAGGCTCTATGTTTGCCTAGAGAGGCTTTCCAACTCAGGGATGGGCTACAAGAACCTAACTCTGGATAGGGAGAGGCTCCATTGCATGCAAAGCAGCCGGAAACAGACCGACCGATTCTCCTTGCAGCATCTCAGGCACCAGCCGGGGTACATTTCCAAACGTCCTTCGCATCCCTAGTCGTGACCTCACTTTTTCTCGTTCCTAAAATAAAAATAAAAGTATTGCTGTTGTCTCAGCAGGAGGTGGAGGAGCAACAGACAGGGAAATCAAGGCCAACCTGGGCTATGTGTGAGATAGTATGAAAAGGAAGCTTCGGTTGAAATCCCAGTTGCGCCCCCTCTCCAGCTAAGTCTGAGCACTTTCCCTAACTTCTTCTCTAAGAAGTGGAGATAAGAACACCTCACCCCAGCACCCTGCCTGCGGGGGGCGGGGGGTTGCGTGCACAAGGAAGCCGCGGGCTAGTGCTTTGTAGCAGGCTATTTTTATTTTCAGCCTTCTTAAAAAGATTGCTGGCTCTCCACCCACCTTAGAGTTAGTGGGGCGTTACCTCCAACCTCTCTCCCTCTGAGCCCAATCCCAGGGGGTGTAGAAATGACCTCACGCACTCACAGACCCTGTCATTCAAATTAGCTGACCTCATTTGAACCTCCCACACACTGGGGGGCAGATGAGGAAACTGGCCTAGAGAGACCACTAACACCCCACAGGCAGAGCCCAGCCCTCCACAGCAGGATCTGTCTCTCTGACCTCAGGGTTGGCCACTCCCTCCAAAAGCCCTTATCTCAGCCTTATCTCCCACAAAAGCTCACTTTTTATCCTGAGGTGAGAGCCTGATGGAATCTGTTGTGTTTACAAGTGACAGGAATTAGACAAATTCCTGTTGTTAAAAAAAAAAAAAAAAAAAAAAATTAAGAGAGAATGAAGGCTAGAAACAGACCCCAAAGGGTACCACAGTATTAATCAAGAGATTTGTGCTCATCCGTGACGGAACCTGAATTTAAAGGAACACTAGGAACACAGGAACATGGCTGATTTCAGGCATGGCAGGTTCTAGGGCTGCAAGGATGTCCACAAGGTGCCATCTTGACTCCAACACTCATATGACCTTTCTCCCAGAGAGGTCTCTTCCACGGGGTTGTGTTGCTTCAGCCCAAGTCTGCATCCTTACCAGCAACCATGGCAACAGCAGAGAGACCCTGCTCCTCCCTCTGTTGCTAGGAAGACCTTTAATGGTCCGCTTGCAATTGGTGAGAAGTGGGAGGACTCCCGGGAGGATTACTGCCTAGGTTATACCCCGGGGCTGCAGATTCACTCCTTGTCCATTCGGTCCTGATGGGGCTGGACACGTTTGGGTGCTCAGGGAAAGGAGGTGGGAGCTGGGGAGCAGGGATGGAGACACAAACCAGCCATTCAGGAGCGGGGCACTGCCAGCTGGATACACAATAGTGAAGGTGCTATGGAAAAAAGGCAGGACCCTGGCTCGAATAGCCCAAAAGGCACCCAGCAAAGCTTCCCAGAAAACCTCAACCCACGTGCCCTTAGCACCCCCCCCCCTTCTCCCTGTCCTCTGGGAAAGGAAGGCAGGAAGTCTACACTCAACACTAGCCAGAGGAGCTTGTCCCCTGGACAGGTCCGTGTCATCTTGGTGGGACAGGAAGTCCTCCATTCTTTTGTTCTGAATCTGGCTCTCCTTCCCACTCTTGGGAGGCACGCTGACCTGTCTCTGTGGGCAACTGTCAGTGAGGAGCTGACCATTGGACCATCCTGTATTCTAGAGCAATCTTTTTTAAGCTCTGAGATAGGGACACTTGGGGTCAGGTGGCTTTTCATTTGTGGGAGGCTAGCATGTGACTTATAAGAGATTTAATGTTTCTAACACACTATACATGTGTATTTATATATACATCATATACCCATATGAGCATATATATATGAATATATGCAGATGCAGGTGCGGACGCAGACGCAGACACGGGGGAGAACGAGAGAGCAGCAACCCTGGCCTCTACCTAGATTCCATACTTACATACCACCCCTCACCCAGCTGTGACAACCCTTCTGACACTTCCAAATGTCCCCTAGGATGTTATAACCTTCCCCATTGGAAAACCGTTGCCCCCTGTGCTCTGTCCCCAGCCCCCTTTTCCTCCTCTCATTCCTACGAGCTTCAGATTTCCAAAAAGAGAAGCCTTAGACCTCTGATCACGCAGGCCGATCACCCATACTCCCCTGGGTTCTGCAACGTCCCCAGTTCTTCTCTCCTAGACGACAACACCCAGGAGCTCCGTTTGTTTATGTTCAAGACAAAGTCCCACATTATACCCAAGGCTGGCCTAAATAAATCTCACTATGTAGCCCAAGCTAGCCTTGAACAGACAGCAATTCTCCTGCCTCAGCCTCCCAAGTACCCTTCAGTGGCTATCTCGGGTGCTTCCTCCAGCTCTCCCCAACATCAGCCCACTAGGGGTGGGGGACTGTGTCCATTGGGGGAGACTGTTTCCGATGGTGGGGGCTGTGTCCAGTGGGAGGGTATCTGGTGGGGGGACTTGTCTGGTGTGGGGGGGAACTGTG